>NW_027437190.1:310100-319382 GCF_033239565.1 Halichoeres trimaculatus | reverse complement strand
ATCACAAAGTCAATTTGGGCTACTTTTCCCATTGAAAAAGTAGCCCAAAATGAATTAACCACAGATGGACATCTATGTGGTCTTTGAAGATGTCAGAGTCATTTTGGGCAAATTTGAGTCTTTTTGGGCTACTTTTCCTATTAAAATAATAGCCCAAATTGAAGAAATCACTAAGTAAATTTGGGCTACTTTTTCAATGGGAAAAGTAGCCCAAATTGACTTTGTGATCCAGTCAATTTGGGCTACTTTTCAAAATTCAAAAAGTAGCCCAAATTGACTGGATCACAAAGTAAATTTGGGCTACTTTTCCCATTGAAAAAGTAGCCCAAAATGAATTAACCACAGATGGACAGCTATTTGTGGTCTTTGAACATGACAGGGTCATTTTGGGCAAATTTAAGTCATTTTGGGCTACTTTTCCTTTTAAAATAATAGCCCAAATTGAAGAAATCACTAAGTAAATTTGGGCTACTTTTTCAATGGGAAAAGTAGCCCAAATTGACTTTGTGATCCAGTCAATTTGGGCTACTTTTCGAAAATCAAAAAGTAGCCCAAATTGACTCAATCACAAAGTCAATTTGGGCTACTTTTCCCATTGAAAAAGTAGCCCAAAATGAATTAACCACAGATGGACATCTATGTGGTCTTTGAAGATGTCAGAGTCATTTTGGGCAAATTTGAGTCTTTTTGGGCTACTTTTCCTATTAAAATAATAGCCCAAATTGAAGAAATCACTAGGTAAATTTGGGCTACTTTTTCAATGGGAAAAGTAGCCCAAATTGACTTTGTGATCCAGTCATTTTGGGCTACTTTTCAAAATTCAAAAAGTAGCCCAAATTGACTGGATCACAAAGTCAATTTGGGCTACTTTTCCCATTGAAAAAGTAGCCCAAAATGAATTAACCACAGATGGACAGCTATTTGTGGTCTTTGAACATGACAGGGTCATTTTGGGCAAATTTAAGTCATTTTGGGCTACTTTTCCTTTTAAAATAATAGCCCAAATTGAAGAAATCACTAAGTAAATTTGGGCTACTTTTTCAATGGGAAAAGTAGCCCAAATTGACTTTGTGATCCAGTCAATTTGGGCTACTTTTCGAAAATCAAAAAGTAGCCCAAATTGACTCAATCACAAAGTCAATTTGGGCTACTTTTCCCATTGAAAAAGTAGCCCAAAATGAATTAACCACAGATGGACATCTATGTGGTCTTTGAAGATGTCAGAGTCATTTTGGGCAAATTTGAGTCTTTTTGGGCTACTTTTCCTATTAAAATAATAGCCCAAATTGAAGAAATCACTAGGTAAATTTGGGCTACTTTTTCAATGGGAAAAGTAGCCCAAATTGACTTTGTGATCCAGTCATTTTGGGCTACTTTTCAAAATTCAAAAAGTAGCCCAAATTGACTCAATCACAAAGTCAATTTGGGCTACTTTTCCCATTGAAAAAGTAGCCCAAAATGAATTAACCACAGATGGACAGCTATTTGTGGTCTTTGAACATGACAGAGTCATTTTGGGCAAATTTGAGTCTTTTTGGGCTACTTTTCCTATTAAAATAATAGCCCAAATTGAAGAAATCACTAAGTAAATTTGGGCTACTTTTTCAATGGGAAAAGTAGCCCAAATTGACTTTGTGATCCAGTCATTTTGGGCTACTTTTCAAAATTCAAAAAGTAGCCCAAATTGACTGGATCACAAAGTCAATTTGGGCTACTTTTCCCATTGAAAAAGTAGCCCAAAATGAATTAACCACAGATGGACATCTATGTGGTCTTTGAACATGACAGAGTCATTTTGGGCAAATTTGAGTCATTTTGGGCTACTTTTCCTATGAAAATAATAGCCCAAATTGAAGAAATCACTAAGTAAATTTGGGCTACTTTTTCAATGGGAAAAGTAGCCCAAATTGACTTTGTGATCCAGTCAATTTGGGCTACTTTTCAAAATTCAAAAAGTAGCCCAAATTGACTCAATCACAAAGTCAATTTGGGCTACTTTTCCCATTGAAAAAGTAGCCCAAAATGAATTAACCACAGATGGACATCTATGTGGTCTTTGAAGATGTCAGGGTCATTTTGGGCAAATTTGAGTCATTTTGGGCTACTTTTCCTATTAAAATAATAGCCCAAATTGAAGAAATCACTAAGTAAATTTGGGCTACTTTTTCAATGGGAAAAGTAGCCCAAATTGACTTTGTGATCCAGTCAATTTGGGCTACTTTTCAAAATTCAAAAAGTAGCCCAAATTGACTGGATCACAAAGTCAATTTGGGCTACTTTTCCCATTGAAAAAGTAGCCCAAAATGAATCAACCATTGATGCACATCTATGTGATGTTCCGAAAATGACTTTGTCATTTTCGTAGACTTTTTCAATTGAAAAAATGATACCTTTAAATTCATTAAAAATCAATGCTTTCACCTAGGAGGCTGAAATTACAGTATGTTCATCGTGAGTACATGTCGAATCAGTGTGCAAAAGATTGTAGATGTGCGACATTTCTAAAGGTCAAAGGTCAGGGACAAGCACATCTGAGGCATCATTTCATCCCTTTAAATTCATTAAAAATCAATGCTTTGACTTAGGAGGCTGAAAATACAGTATGTTTATACTGAATTGGTGTCGAACAAATGGGTATAAGGGTCATACCTGAAATCCTTGTGCAAAGTTGCTCCAGACCCCTAATTCAATATGGGAGCCTTTTTGATCCATGAAAGTAGCCCAAATTTAAACAAGGGTTTCCCGCCCTTTTTTCCCTCCTTTTTAATTTTTTTTTTAAAGAAAACTAAAAAACTTGGGAACTTGCTTTTTTCACAGTCTTGTAGAGGGGCCTAAGCCTGACCAGTGTGCAAAATTTGGGATCTCTCAGGCCCCTGGGGGCCTCGTGAGGCCAGAGAACAGGGACGAGCTCATCTGAGGCCTTCATTTCATCCCTTTAAATTCATTAAAAATCAGTGCTTGGACCTAGGAGGCTGAAATTACAGTATGTTCAATGTGAGAACAGGTAGAATCAGTATGCAAAAGATTGTAGATGTGCGACATTTATAAAGGTCAAAGGTCAGGGACAAGCACATCTGAGGCCTTCATTTCATCCCTTTAAATTCATTAAAAATCAATGCTTTGACTTAGGAGCATGAAAATACAGTATGTTTACCCTGAATTGGTGTGGAACAAATGGGTATAAGGCTCATACCTGAAATCCTTGTGCAAAGTTGCCCCAGACCCTTAATTCAATATGGGAGCCTTTTTGATCCATGAAAGTAACCCAAATTTAAACAAGGGTTTCCCGCCCTTTTTTCCCTCATTTTTAATATTTTGAATTAAAATACTTCTTTTAGAGATATTGCTTTGATTTTTGAATATAGTGCATAATTTAACATGCTTTACATGACTGTTTTGGTCCCATCTCATTCGGCCAATCAGAAAGCTACTTAGCTTCCTAGACCAGTTAGGAACTTGGGGCTTTTATATCATGACCCTTGTCTAAAATGAAGCTCAGACCTCAAGTTTCAAATGATTTGACCCATTTTTGTGGCAACGGCGAGCCGCCAAAATCTGAAAAATGCAAACTTTGGAGCCCCGCCCCTCGAAAAGTACAAGGCCGATGGAGGCGCCGGTGATGGCGTTCTACTCGTATCTGGACCCTCTACAACATATAAAAATTTCAGCCCCGTCGGACTTTTAGAACAAAAGTTCCTCCAAACTGCCCAACTCTGGCAGAGGGTGTTGGAAGCACCAAGTCCAACACCCTGTGAGATTTTGAACCCTGTCCAACCAATTAAGAAAACTAAAAGACTTGGGAACTTGATTTTTTCGCAGGCTTGTAGAGGGGCCTAAGCCTGACCGGTGTGCAAAATTTGGGATCTCTCGGGCCCCTGGGGGCCTCGTGAGGCCAGAGAACAGGGACGAGGCCTTCATTTAATCCCTTTAAATTCATTAAAAATCAGTGCTTTGACTTAGGAGGCTGAAATTACAGTATGTTCATCGTGAGAACATGTAGAATCAGTGTGCAAAAGATGGTTAAGCTGCGACCTTCCTAAGTGGGAAAGGTCACGAATCTGTGTCAAAGGTCAAGTCATGAAAATATCCCTTTAAATTCATTAAAAATCAGTGCTTTGACTTAGGAAGCTGAAATTACAATATGTTTATCGTGAGAACATGTAGAATCAGTGTGCAAAAAATTGTAGATGTGCGCCATTTCTAAAGGTCAAAGGTCAGGGACAAGCACATCTGAGGCCTTTATTTCATCCCTTTTAATTCATTAAAAATCAGTGCTTTGACTTAGGAGGTTGAAATTACAGTATGTTCATCGTGAGAACGTGTAGAATCAGTGTGCAAAAGATGGTTAAGCTGCGACCTTCCTAAGTGGGAAAGGTCACGAATCTGTGTCAAAGGTCAAGTCATGAAAATATCCCTTTAAATTCATTAAAAATCAGTGCTTTGACTTAGGAAGCTGAAATTACAATATGTTTATCGTGAGAACATGTAGAATCAGTGTGCAAAAAATTGTAGATGTGCGCCATTTCTAAAGGTCAAAGGTCAGGGACAAGCACATCTGAGGCCTTTATTTCATCCCTTTTAATTCATTAAAAATCAGTGCTTTGACTTAGGAGGTTGAAATTACAGTATGTTCATCGTGAGAACGTGTAGAATCAGTGTGCAAAAGATGGTTAAGCTGCGACCTTCCTAAGTGGGAAAGGTCACGAATCTGTGTCAAAGGTCAAGTCATGAAAATATCCCTTTAAATTCATTAAAAATCACTGCTTTGACTTAGGAAGCTGAAATTACAATATGTTTATCGTGAGAACATGTAGAATCAGTGTGCAAAAGATTGTAGATGTGCGACAATCCTAAAGGTCAAAGGTCAGGGACAAGCACATCTGAGGCCTTCATTTCATCCCTTTAAATTCATTAAAAATCAATGCTTTGACTTAGGAAGCTGAAAATACAGTATGTTCATCGTAAGAACATGTAGAATCAGTGTGCAAAAGATTGTAGATGTGCGACAATCCTAAAGGTCAAAGGTCAGGGACAAGCACGCCTGAGGCCTTCATTTCATCCCTGTAAATTCATTAAAAATCAATGCTTTGACTTAGGAGGCTGAATATACAGTATGTTTATCCTGAATTGGTGTGGAACAAATGGGTATAAGGCTCATACCTGAATTCCTTGTGCAAAGTTGCCCCAGACCCTTAATTCAATATGGGAGCCTTTTTGATCCATGAAAGTAGCCCAAATTTAAACAAGGGTTTCCCGCCCTTTTTTCCCTCCTTTTTAATATTTTGAATTAAAATACTTCTTTTAGAGATATTGCTCTGATTTTTGAATATAGTGCATAATTTAACATGCTTTACATGACTGTTTTGGTCCCATCTCATTCGGCCAATCAGAAAGCTACTTAGCTTCCTAGACCAGTTAGGAACTTGGGGCTTTTATATCATGATCCTTGTCTAAAATGAAGCTCAGACCTCAAGTTTCAAATGATTTGACCCATTTTTGTGGCAACGGCGAGCCGCCAAAATCTGAAAAATGCAAACTTTGGAGCCCCGCCCCTCGAAAAGTACAAGGCCGATGGAGGCGCCGGTGATGGCGTTCTACTCGTATCTGGACCCTCTACAACATATAAAAATTTCAGCCTTGTCGGACTTTTAGAACAAAAGTTCCTCCAAACTGCCCAACTCTGGCAGAGGGTGTTGGAAGCACCAAGTCCAACACCCTGTGAGATTTTGAACCCTGTCCAACCAATTAAGAAAACTAAAAGACTTGGGAACTTGCTTTTTTCGCAGGCTTGTAGAGGGGCCTAAGCCTGACCGGTGTGCAAAATTTGGGATCTCTCGGGCCCCTGGGGGCCTCGTGAGGCCAGAGAACAGGGACGAGGCCTTCATTTAATCCCTTTAAATTCATTAAAAATCAGTGCTTTGACCTAGAAGGTTGAAATTACAGTATGTTCATCGTGAGAACATGTAGAATCAGTGTGCAAAAGATGGTTAAGCTGCGACCTTCCTAAGTGGGAAAGGTCACGAATCTGTGTCAAAGGTCAAGTCATGAAAATATCCCTTTAAATTCATTAAAAATCACTGCTTTGACTTAGGAAGCTGAAATTACAATATGTTTATCGTGAGAACATGTAGAATCAGTGTGCAAAAGATTGTAGATGTGCGACAATCCTAAAGGTCAAAGGTCAGGGACAAGCACATCTGAGGCCTTCATTTCATCCCTTTAAATTCATTAAAAATCAATGCTTTGACTTAGGAAGCTGAAAATACAGTATGTTCATCGTAAGAACATGTAGAATCAGTGTGCAAAAAATTGTAGATGTGCGACATTTATAAAGGTCAAAGGTCAGGGACAAGCACATCTGAGGCCTTCATTTCATCCCTTTAAATTCATTAAAAATCAATGCTTTGACTTAGGAGGCTGAATATACAGTATGTTTATCCTGAATTGGTGTGGAACAAATGGGTGTAAGGCTCATACCTGAAATCCTTGTGCAAAGTTGCCCCAGACCCCTAATTCAATATGGGAGCCTTTTTGATCCATGAAAGTAGCCCAAATTTAAACAAGGGTTTCCCGCCCTTTTTTCCCTCATTTTTAATATTTTGAATTAAAATACTTCTTTTAGACATATTGCTCTGATTTTTGAATATAGTGCATAATTTAACATGCTTTACATGACTGTTTTGGTCCCATCTCATTCGGCCAATCAGAAAGCTACTTAGCTTCCTAGACCAGTTAGGAACTTGGGGCTTTTATATCATGATCCTTGTCTAAAATGAAGCTCAGACCTCAAGTTTCAAATGATTTGACCCATTTTTGTGGCAACGGCGAGCCGCCAAAATCTGAAAAATGCAAACTTTGGAGCCCCGCCCCTCGAAAAGTACAAGGCCGATGGAGGCGCCGGTGATGGCGTTCTACTCGTATCTGGGCCCTCTACAACATATAAAAATTTCAGCCCCGTCGGACTTTTAGAACAAAAGTTCCTCCAAACTGCCCAACTCTGGCAGAGGGTGTTGGAAGCACCAAGTCCAACACCCTGTGAAATTTTGAACCCTGTCCAACCAATTAAGAAAACTAAAAGACTTGGGAACTTGCTTTTTTCGCAGGCTTGTAGAGGGGCCTAAGCCTGACCGGTGTGCAAAATTTGGGATCTCTCGGGCCCCTGGGGGCCTCGTGAGGCCAGAGAACAGGGACGAGGCCTTCATTTAATCCCTTTAAATTCATTAAAAATCAGTGCTTTGACCTAGAAGGCTGAAACTACAGTATGTTCATCGTGAGAACATGTAGAATCAGTGTGCAAAAGATGGTTAAGCTGCGACCTTCCTAAGTGGGAAAGGTCACGAATCTGTGTCAAAGGTCAAGTCATGAAAATATCCCTTTAAATTCATTAAAAATCACTGCTTTGACTTAGGAAGCTGAAATTACAATATGTTTATCGTGAGAACATGTAGAATCAGTGTGCAAAAAATTGTAGATGTGCGCCATTTCTAAAGGTCAAAGGTCAGGGACAAGCACATCTGAGGCCTTTATTTCATCCCTTTTAATTCATTAAAAATCAGTGCTTTGACTTAGGAGGCTGAATATACAGTATGTTCATCGTGAGAACGTGTAGAATCAGTGTGCAAAAGATTGTAAATGTGCGCCATTTCTAAAGGTCAAAGGTCAGGGACAAGCACATCTGAGGCCTTCATTTCATCCCTTTAAATTTATTAAAAATCAATGCTTTGACTTAGGAGGCTGAATATACAGTATGTTTATCCTGAATTGGTGTGGAACAAATGGGTGTAAGGCTCATACCTGAAATCCTTGTGCAAAGTTGCCCCAGACCCCTAATTCAATATGGGAGCCTTTTTGATCCATGAAAGTAGCCCAAATTTAAACAAGGGTTTCCCGCCCTTTTTTCCCTCCTTTTTAATATTTTGAATAAAAATACTTCTTTTAGACATATTGCTCTGATTTTTGAATATAGTGCATAATTTAACATGCTTTACATGACTGTTTTGGTCCCATCTCATTCGGCCAATCAGAAAGCTACTTAGCTTCCTAGACCAGTTAGGAACTTGGGGCTTTTATATCATGATCCTTGTCTAAAATGAAGCTCAGACGTCAAGTTTCAAATGATTTGACCCATTTTTGTGGCAACGGCGAGCCGCCAAAATCTGAAAAATGCAAACTTTGGAGCCCCGCCCCTCGAAAAGTACAAGGCCGATGGAGGCGCCGGTGATGGCGTTCTACTCGTATCTGGACCCTCTACAACATATAAAAATTTCAGCCTTGTCGGACTTTTAGAACAAAAGTTCCTCCAAACTGCCCAACTCTGGCAGAGGGTGTTGGAAGCACCAAGTCCAACACCCTGTGAGATTTTGAACCCTGTCCAACCAATTAAGAAAACTAAAAGACTTGGGAACTTGCTTTTTTCGCAGGCTTGTAGAGGGGCCTAAGCCTGACCGGTGTGCAAAATTTGGGATCTCTCGGGCCCCTGGGGGCCTCGTGAGGCCAGAGAACAGGGACGAGCTCATCTGAGGCCTTCATTTAATCCCTTTAAATTCATTAAAAATCAGTGCTTTGACTTAGGAGGTTGAAATTACAATATGTTCATCGTGAGAACATGTAGAATCAGTGTGCAAAAGATGGTTAAGCTGCGACCTTCCTAAGTGGGAAAGGTCCTGAATCTGTGTCAAAGGTCAAGTCATGAAAATATCCCTTTAAATTCATTAAAAATCATTGCTTTCACCTAGGTGACTGAAATTACAATATGTTTATCGTGAGAACATGAAGAATCAGTGTGCAAAAAATTGTAGATGTGCGCCATTTCTAAAGGTCAAAGGTCAGGGACAAGCACATCTGAGGCCTTCATTTCATCCCTTTAAATTCATTAAAAATCAATGCTTTGACTTAGAAGGCTGAAATAACAGTATGTTCATTGTGAGAACATGTAGAATCAGTGTGCAAAAGATTGTAGATGTGCAACATTTCTAAAGGTCAAAGGTCAGGGACAAGCACGCCTGAGGCCTTCATTTCATCCCTGTAAATTCATTAAAAATCAATGCTTTGACTTAGGAGGCTGAATATACAGTATGTTTATCCTGAATTGGTGTGGAACAAATGGGTGTAAGGCTCATACCTGAAATCCTTGTGCAAAGTTAACCCAGACCCTTAATTCAATATGGGAGCCTTTTTACATATTGAAAGGGTACCCTAATTGAAATAAGGCTCTCCCATCCCCCGCTGAAGGACTTGGGTGGGGGATGGGAGACAACCTCAGAAGGCTGAAAAGGAGTTTTC
>NW_027437190.1:302600-305100 GCF_033239565.1 Halichoeres trimaculatus | reverse complement strand
GAAAATTAAGTCTGCCTCGGCCCCAGGCCCAGACCGTATTTCCAGCTCGGACCTCAGACTTTGGGATCCTAAGGGCCTAAAGCTTGCGAGTCTCTTTAATTCGATCATCGGGAGTGGATGCCTCCCTGCAGTCTTGAAGGAAAGTAGGACAACGCTGATTCCCAAAGTGTCCAACCAGGGGGAGCTGAGGGACATAAATCAGTGGCGTCCTATCACCATTGCGTCCGTGATTCTCAGAGTTCTGACTGCGATCCTCGCTAAAAGATTGGGGGAAGCATGCCCCCCTCACCCGAAGCAAAGAGGTTTCATTGAAACCCCCGGCTGCGCAGAAAACCTGTTGGTAGTCCACGGACTGATCAACAGTGCGAGAAGGATCAATCAGAACCTAGCGGTGGTCTTCATCGACTTTTCCAAGGCATTCGACTCCGTCAGCCACGAACATCTTGCCGATGTCTTGGAATACAGGGGTGTCGATTCGCTGCTCAGGTCTCTGATCTGCGATATGTATGCCGGTTGCTTCACGAGGGTCAAGGTTGGAGCTCGAGGGTTGACCGGAAGGATCCATCTGGCCCGGGGTGTTAAGCAGGGAGACTCCTTGTCCCCTCTGCTCTTCAACCTGGCGCTAGACCCTCTGCTCCACATGCTGGAGGCCAAGGGTTGTGGTGTCCCGAGGGGGGCGTCCTCGGTGGCGGCAGTGGCGTTCGCGGATGACCTGGTCCTGCTGAGTGACTCCTGGAAGGGCATGCGCAGGAACCTCGACATCTTACAGAAGTTCTGTGAGATGACAGGTCTCAGGGCCAATCCGGCGAAGTGTCACGGCTTCTACCTTGAGAATGCCAAATCTGTGAAACTCAGGCTTAACGCCTGCCCAGCCTGGCAGCTGCATGACAGTCCCATACCCATGGTGGGAGCGGCCGAGTCAATCAGATACCTCGGGGTGCAGATCAATCCTTGCAGAGGGATCGTACGGCCGAAACTCGATAAACTGCTCTCGGATTACATCCGGAAGATTGAGGCTGCCCCGTTGAAGCCGTTTCAGAGGGTGGATCTCCTTACATCGCATGCGATCCCTCGGCTGATCTACACCGCTGATCACGGCAACGCGGGTGCGGCCACTCTCTCTGGTTGTGATCGAGCGATAAGGGGGGCTGTGAAAACCTGGCTTCATTTGGATTTGTCCACTACTAATGGGGTTCTCTACTCCTCTTCCAAAGACGGTGGGTTGTGTATACCCAAACTGGGGGCCCTGGTCCCTGCCACCCAGCTGTCTAGGATATACAAATTGAGGGGCTGCGGAGATCAATTTGTGAAGGAGGTGGTCATGAGTTCCATACCCCAGAAGGTGGTGGACAACCTAGAATTGACGGTGAAGCAGGCCGGTAACAGCTCACCTGGAGTGACGGACAAGGGTGTCAGGCGCACATGGCGAAAACTGGAGTTTGAGAAGTGGAAGGAGCTTCGGTCCCAGGGATTGGGCATCGAACTCTTCCAGAATGATACCATCAGCAACCACTGGTTGACCAATTCTCAAAGACCATGTATGTCCACGGCTAACAGGATTTGGGCGTTAAAGGTGAGGACAAACATGGTCAAAACTCTGGTAATGGGCTCTAGGGGCAGACCTTTGCCGGGTCGGCAATCACTTTGTAGGCTGTGCCATAAATCCAGGGAAACCATGCGACACCTGATCAGTTCCTGCGCAGGACTGAAGGCCAATCGCATGGTAAACCATAACAAGATCTGCGGATTGTTGGCCGGCCTCGGTGAGAGCTACCATTGGGTCGTGCTCAGAGAGCCCAGGCTCCGTACCACCGAGAGATTGCTGGGTGTCCCTGACCTCGTGATGATCAAGGGTTCACGGGCCTTGATCATAGACGTCACTATTTGCTTCGAGGCGGAGGCAGATGGACTCGAAAAACGACGTCTGGCGAAAGTGGCCAAGTACACCCCCTTTAAGGAGGTGGTCACTCGCCAATATCCCGAAGCGACGGCAGTGGAAGTTCTGGGCTTCCCGATGGGTGCCAGAGGGAAATGGCACCCAGCGAACAGACAGGTCCTCGCGTCCCTTGGGGTCCCCAGAACCCAGATGAAACGACTGGGGACCCTATTCAGTAGAAGGGCCCTTCTCTACACGATAGACACAGTGAAAGTGTTCAACCAGCTGGTTATGAGGGCCTGAGTGAAGGAGGTTAACACTTGTGACTATCCAGGGACCGAGACCAGACATAAGCACCGATCTTGACCACACTGATGGGCGCCTCTCCGAGTTCAGCCACCACCTTGTACATAGTCCTTGTACATAGTTCGTTCGGCTTGATTTCCTTGGTGGCAGGAGAGTGCCCCACTGAATGTATTTGACTTGACTGATGGACGTTTTTTGTGTTCAACCATCACTTGTACATAGTCCTTGTACATAGTTTGTTTGAAAATGATTTCCGAGATGGCAAGAGGACGTGCTACGGAACGACTATGAAATCCAAGTTGGCCGGAGGGCGATCCG
>NW_027437190.1:273100-302100 GCF_033239565.1 Halichoeres trimaculatus | reverse complement strand
ATTCACTCAGCACAGACACACACACCAACACATACGCACACACCTCTCAGCCCTCGGTAAGCACCCAACACACCGCAGTATGCAAATGAGCCAGGTCGAAGCCCCAGCCTGAGAGTGTGGTGTCGGGTTTCAGCACGGTCATGGAGTGACAGCGTTACAAACGGAGATGAGCGCTCACGTCCATTGCATGTGACAAACTGAAAACAAGTGACCTGTGTCTGACAGACCCCTACGTAAAGATTGTTTTATACAGCCTATGGTAAAGACCCGTCCCAGACTGTAGTTGTGTACAGTTTTTTTCACATAATCACAGCGTTTTTCGTGCCTTTTTTTTTTTTTTTACAAACCAAACTTACTTAGCTGTTGAGTCGCTAAAAAAAAAAAATTAAATTAAAAAAAAAATTACAAAATGAAAATCAGAAAATTAACCTGCTGTATATCTGATGTGGTTTGTGAATTAGTTTAAAACGTTTTTTTTATTATCATTCATAGGACTAGCTTTTGGTTTTGTAAATATTGACTATGGTGTGTGAAGTCCTGCTTTATATTAAAATTTATTTAAGGATTAGGCCATCCAGTTAAGATAAATGTTAAGTTGTTGGTTGAAAACTGGATGAAGGATGTTTTATTTTATTTCATTCATTTATTTTATTTTTATTTTTCAGTTCTTTCCCCTGAGGGATTGCCACCTTATTGTGGTCAGGGGGTCTGGGTGCCTCCCTCAGTGACCTTAAGAGCTATACCAGCAGGAGCTTAGTCTTCAGGTGGGACACCCAAGCTGGACAGGTCTCAAGGTAGAGGCCTGACAAAGTGCAATCTACTTCTCCAGGCTGGGGTTAAACACAAAGACCCCTTTCAATTAAAAAAACAAAACAAAACAAAACAAAACAAAACATTGTTATTATCAGCACAGGAAAAAAAAAAGTGCTGGAACCATAGACTGTATAAAACATGGACGTAGTCTCGCTGACATCACCTGTCTGTTTCTGGAATGGAAAATGAAGCACATTGGCTATAGAGGTCATATTGGTAGTGGCAAGGGCTTCACGTACAGCTATAGGGCTCTGGCCGTCACGTGACCCTCAGCTGTGCCTCTTATTTGGGGAGCTCACGATCTAAATATCCTCTGAACGGCCACGTTTGAAAAAAATTCACCCCCCGTACAGTGGGAGCCAGTAGTAAAATGATCGACTCAGACAGGAGACGTTTTTTGAACCTGTCTGTAAATCGGTCAATTTCTGCTTTGAAAATGTCTTTTTTTGGCTTGGTGTGTATATGACTTCCACTACTTCCAGAGCCAGCCTCAAGCAAACACTCCAGGAACAGCAGATTTTGGCACTTCAGCATTGCCTCATATTCCCAGACCGGAGGTTGCCACTTGGCTGGAACATGATGTGTACTGTACACATCATGCCCCCTTCACAATTCTGACTGCCCCCTCATATATGCCTGTCTAGAACCGGCCCTGGCCGGGGATGATAGAAGTGACCATAATGAGACACACACTTGCGTGATTCATGTGAATGCAGGAGGAGACTACTTTGAGTGAGGAGTGGAGGTGGGCGGATCAATACAAATATTGATAATATCGTGTAAAAGAGCAATACTGTAGTTAAATTTTTTTCTCCTGCATGCACTGACTGCTGCAGTTTTATAAAAGTGGAGACCTGACTATGTCTGTGTCACAGCGCCGAACTCCCACCCCCACCCCCACACTCTCCTGATTTTTGATGATGACAGTCACGTGGCTCAGCCGCACCAGGAAAACAAAAAAGCAGACTCCAAAAAAGGGGTTTGTTCCAAATTTTTTTTACAACATTTATTCTGGTGTGGTATTTCATTATACTTTACTCTTTTAAAAAAATGATTGCAATAATGGGGGAACATTTTATTTATTTGCTTATTTTTTGTATTGTAGTCTTTAACTCTGTACCCTAAAGAAGAATTTGTTTTAATTTTACCCTTAAAGTGATAATTTTTTGCACTTTAGTTTCCTTAAAAAAAAAAATCCCAATGTTTTGGGTAAAATTTGTTTTGTTACCGTTGTATTGTTTCTTAACATATAATTTATAATGACACTAAATTAATTTAGTCACCTTCAAACTTTGCCAAAATTTTGTCATAGGTTTTAACAACATAATCAAAAAAAAAAAAATCACAAAAACACCTTAAGGTCTGCAGCTCGATGATACATCAACCCTTAATATTACAAAGTATCGGTATCTGTATCTGTATCTGTATCTGTATCTGTATCTGCCATACTGGCCCTGTATTTACATGGTATCGGATCAATACCAAAAGTCCCAGTATCGCCCACCTCTAGTGAGGAGGACTGTCTGTCTGTGTTTTGGATAGGGGAGGGACTCACACACGCTGACCAATTAGACTCAAATCCACGTTATTTTCATTGTTTGTATTAACTAAGTTTCCTTTTTGGGAAAATCTATTCTATTGCAATAAAATTATTCTATTCTATTCTATTCTATTCTATTCTATTCTATTCTTACAATTGTTTAAAGTATGTTGTCAGTAACTGTCGTTGTATTTCTATAGCAGCCAAAGGTGAAGAGGATTTAAATGACATGGAGCCCAAGAAAACAGGTCAGTCATGTCCAGCAAGGAAGGATGAGTGATGTGGAGTTACAATGGAGACAAGGCTTCCTGCAGGTAAATGAGAGAAAGGAAACTCAGAAAATCTTCAGAGAAGGTTTGAGGGGCTTGAAGAGAAAACCAAAGGCTGCTGCTGTGCCACCGTTCGAACAATAAAGCAGAGGTGAACACATGAGATCCTGTGCAGCGCGCACATCAAGACAGAACATACTAAAATTACGCCTGTACCATTAATTTCATAACTGGGTTTGGTGGGTGGGTGGTGTATCTTTAATTCAATATTGTTCAGCCTGAATACTGAAGATGAAGACATGTTTTTGCAGTGATTTTACTTGTAGTCACATGCTGCCATCTTGTGGTCACAATATAGGGTGACATCAGCTAAATTGGGCCACTTCTTGGTAAATAGCTTCAGGCATTTACAAAAAACAATGCATTCTATTAAAATGTGGTTTTATGGGTAATAATAATAGTTGTTTTCTTTACATTTTGTGTTGGAATCATGCAGTAAATTTTTTTATTTTTTAGGCCCTACAGGTCTTGATAGGTCAGCTGTGCCAACTTTTTTACACAAGCAGAGTTCAGGTAAAATGGGTCAGCTGATCAGGTAAAATGGGACGCTTATCGGGTAAGTTGGGCCAGTCCAGCTGCAAAGGGATAGTCATTAATTTTTATTGTAAAACAACTATCGATGTGGCAAAATAATTTATTAGAACAATTTCATATTATCAGGACAATTAATTACATAGTAAATGATGAATAAATGAATGAATAAATAGACACCAACTGATATGCTCATCGCAAATGGCAATGTGAACTTTGGCATAAAACACATTGATAAAAACAATAAAAACGGCAACCTACTAGGCATTAAAATTGGATTTATGCAAATACTGTTACTTAAAACACGAATTTAGACACATTCCTAACAGGTGAAGCCGTCATCGCCACAGATGCCGTTCTTTTCGCCATAGCTCTCATGGCACCTGACCAAGCAGTTAGAGACTTGATGATCCATTCCTCTGTTGCCTTTGGATCATCAGGGTTACCATGGCGAGTCTTACAGAAGTGACTGCTGGTTGTCTTGCTGTGTTTTCCTGTTGACCTTTTTGCCCTTTTTGTATTTTTTTTTTTGATTGCTTTGGTTTGGTTTTATTTTTTGTGGCAATGTAGCTAAGGTGTTCCTCACTTGTGTGGGTTGTAGCTTGGTGGTTTAGATCTTTTTCTTGTGGCCCTCTCTTGTGAATGGATGGGGATCAGGTCACTGAATAGCTCCAACAGACTAAAATGAGACAATAATAGACTACACGTGAATATACACACAAACTCAACTTTCGTTTGTGTGTGTGTGTGTGTGTGTGTGTGTGTGTGTGTGTGCGTGCATCATGCATCTGTGTGTATGTTTTTCATTTAGGCTTTACATGATGAAGTATCGCTTACTGTGGAAGTGGTTGGTTCTTCTTCACAGAAAGTAGTTTATTCCTGGTGTGTAAAGACCATGATCTTCACTTTCTTTCCAAAGGCAAATGTTTTTGCAGCTCTGTGCAATATTATTTCACATTTTGTCATTCATTGCTTTGTACCACAACTTTATGTAGTTTTTATTTTACATGTTTTGCATTTTCAGTTGTCATGCACTGCTTTTGTGCAATTAATTTCACAGTTTTGCATTGCAGTATTTGGTGTCAGCCTTTCAACGCATTTTCTGCAAGGCACCTCTCCAGTTCAATATTGTTCAGCTTGAATACTGAAGATGAAATTGTTTTGCGGTGATTTCACTTGTAGTCACATGCTGCCATCTTGTGGTCACAATGTACAGCTTTGCACGTTTTAGTTCCAAGTACCAAAAAGGCAGTAAAACTTGCTGATATCGCATTCTGAAGCACATAAAAATATTGTGAGTGATAATATTGTAATTTTTTATTTGTTTTACCTAAAGCTTTGTGACATGAGCTTAAAAGCTTATGAGCTTATGTGTTAATTAAATACTGATCGAAATAAAGAGCACTTCACAGTTTTATGCATATAAGGCTTCGCAGAGCACAAAACACCATGTCATGATTCAATTTATGATTTGAGATGCTGAAGACATCTTTATTGCGTCTGTCAGCTTTTTGTAGGTAACTCAAGCGTTTGATTTTGAAAGCTTTTTGTTCATCATTCGAAATCACTCTTGAACACACCTTTTCCGATTGTTTTCTCCTGGATATGAATGCAACACAGGAAAAGTCTACGGAGGGCAGAGATAGCAGAAATATGAAATGATGACAGTAATCACAACAGTACTATGCCGGATGCCAAAACAGCACTGAAAACGCACAACAGTGAATAAGATGGATTTTTGTACAACATAGATCACACAGAAGTGATTAAGTGACAAAGTAGTGAGGACGGCAATACCAATGGACCTGTTTAGTGAAAGAAAAAAGGTTTGCAGAGCGATAAAGGAAAATGAAAAAATATTTTGAATCGTGTTTTAAGTTCTCATGAAAACATGTTGGACTGTTTCCGAAGTCATTTTGATGTAACTCGTATGTGTTCTATGTCAAATATGAAAAGCTAAAAAGGAGAGAGAAAGCAGAGGTATTGATGTGTAATGACAAAAGCGCAACAACACCATGCTGTATGACAAAACAGCAACGAAGAGGCTCAGGACACTGGAAGTGTACTCTGGTTTACTCGTTTCAGTAGTAGTGTCAAAAGCTTAATTTTGTAACAGTTCCCATTAATCTGCATCATAGAGTCGTTGTAAAGGACCAAAAACGCTTTGCTTTAGCCATAAAAGCACATAAAAGGCTCATGACACGGAATTACATGGATTTGTACTCTGATTTGCTCATTTCAGTTCTTATGTCATAAAAGCATTATCATGCGTTGCGGAGCAAGAAACACCAAAAAGACAGGACAGCATGCTGTTTGACAAAACAACCGCGAAAAGGCTCAGGACACGGATAATGTACTCTAAACTACTCGTTTCAGTGAGTGTGTCACAAAAGCATAATAATTCCACAGTTCTCTTTTACCTGCATCGCAGAGTCGTGGTAATGAGCCAAAACGCTTTGCAGAGCGAGAAACACCAAAAAAACACAACAACATACTGTAAGACAAAACAACACCGAAAAGGCTCGGGACACGGGAGGTGTACTCTGATTTTCTCATTTCGGTGAGTGTGTCTCAAAAGCATTATTGATTTGCACAGTTCTCATGCACCTGCATCATCGAATCCTGGTTGAGCACCAAAACGTTTTGCCTTAAAGAAAAAAACCTATAAATGACATATTATTCAACATCATACTTTCAGCTTTGCGAACACTTATTCGCGATTGTTTTCCTTGAATTTGAAAGTTTCTCACGTTTTGGATGCTAAATACCACAGCTTTTGCATGAAACAGCTTAAGAGGACAGAGAATGCAGAAAGATGCAATGATCAAAGAAAACATAACAATACCATGCTGGATGCAAAAACAGCACAGAAAAGGCTCAGGACACGAAATTACATGTATTTGTACTCTGTTTTGCTCATTTCAGTATTAGTGTCACAAAAGCATAATAATTCCCGGTCTTTCTTGAATCTGCATCAGAGAGTCACTGTAATGAACCAAAACGCTTTGCGGGGCGAGAAACACCAAAAAGACTAGACAACATGCTGAATGAGACAAATCAACACCGAAAGGGCTCAGGAAACGGGAAAAGTACTCTGATTTACTCATTTCAGTTAGTGTGTGACAAAAGCACAATTGTGTTACACTTCCCATGTACCTGCATCATAGAGTCGTGGTTAAGCACCAAAAGCGCTTTGCTTTAGCGAGAAAAACATAAAATGACATATTGTTTTAATCAAACTTTAAACTCTTATTCGTATATGTCTTCCCTTGAATTTGAAAGTTTCTCACGTTTTCGGGGTAAAATATCACAGCTTTTGCAGGAAAAAGCTTACTTAAGAGGACAGAGAATGCAGAAATTTGCAATGACCATAGAGTGCACTACATTAACATGCTGGATGATATAAAAGCACAGAAAAGGCTCAGGAAACGAAATTACATGTATTTGTACTCTGTTTTGCTCATTTCAGTATTAGTGTCACAAAAGCATAATAATTCCTCGGTCCTTTTTGAATCTTCATCAGAGAGTCGCTGTAATGAACCAAAACGCTTTGCGGGGCGAGAAACACCAAAAAGACTAGACAACATGCTGAATGAGACAAATCAACACCTAAAGGGCTCAAGAAACGGGAAAAGTTCTCTGATTAATCATTTCAGTAAGTGTGTGACAAAAGCACAATTGTGTTACACTTCCCATGTACCTGCATCATAGAGTCGTGGTTAAAAAAGCGCTTTGCTTTTGCAAGAAAAACATAAAATGACATATTGTTTTAATCAAACTTTAAACTCTTATTCGCATATGTCTTCCCTTGAATTTGAAAGTTTCTCACGTTTTCGGGGTCAAAAATCACAGCATTTGCAGGAAAAAGCTTTAGGGGAAAGAGAATGCAGAAATTTGCAATGACCATAGACAGCACTACATTAACATGCTGGATGCAAAAATAAGCACAGAAAAGGCTCAGGACACGGAATTCCATGTATTTGTACTCCGTTTTGCTCATTTCAGTATTAGTGTCACAAAAGCATAATAATTCCTCGGTCCTTTTTGAATCGTCATCAGAGAGTCGCTGTAATGAACCAAAACGCTTTGCGGGGCGAGAAACAACAAAATAGACTAGACAACATGCTGAATGAGACAAATCAACACCGAAAGGGCTCAGGAAACGGGAAAAGTACTCTGATTTACTCATTCCAGTTAGTGTGTGACAAAAGCACAATTGTGTTACACTTCCCATGTACCTGCATCATAGAGTCGTGGTTAAGCACCAAAAGCGCTTTGCTTTTGCAAGAAAAACATAAAATGACATATTGTTTTAATCAAACTTTAAACTCTTATTCGTATATGTCTTCCCTTGAATTTGAAAGTTTCTCACGTTTTCGGGGTAAAATATCACAGCATTTGCAGGAAAAAGCTTACTTAAGAGGACAGAGAATGCAGAAATTTGCAGAGACCATAGAGTGCACTACAATAACATGCTTGGATGATATAACAGCACTGAAAGGCTCAGGACACGGAATTACATGTATTTGTACTCTGTTTTGCTCATTTCAGTATTAGTGTCACAAAAGCATAATAATTCCTCGGTCCTTCTTGAATCTGCATCAGAGAGTCGCTGTAATGAACCAAAACGCTTTGCGGGGCGAGAAACACCAAAAAGACAAGACAACATGCTGAATGAGACAAATCAACACCTGAATGAGACAATTCAACACCGAAAGGGCTCAGGAAACGGGAAAAGTACTCTGATTTACTCATTTCAGTAAGTGTGTGACAAAAGCACAATTGTGTTACAGTTCCCATGTACCTGCATCATAGAGTCGTGGTTAAGCACCAAAAGCGCTTTGCTTTAGCGAGAAAAACATAAAAATGACATATTGTTTTAATCAAACTTTAAACTCTTATCCGTATATGTCTTCCCTTGAATTTGAAAGTTTCTCACGTTTTCGGGGTCAAATATCACAGAATTTTCAGGGAAAAGCTTGAGAGGACAGAGAATGCAGAACTTTGCAATGACCATAGAGTGCACTACATTAACATGCTGGATGCAAAAACAGGCAGAAAAGGCACAGGACACGAAATTACATGTATTTGTACCCTGTTTTGCTCATTTCAGTATTAGTGTCGCAAAAGCATAATAATTCCCGGTCTTTCTTGAATCTGCATCAGAGAGTCGCTGTAATGAACCAAAACGCTTTGCGGGGCGAGAAACACCAAAAAGACAAGACAACATGCTGAATGAGACAAATCAACACCGAAAGGCCTCAGGAAACGGGAAAAGTACTCTGATTTACTCATTTCAGTTAGTGTGTGACAAAAGCACAATTGTGTTACACTTCCCATGTGCCTGCATCATAGAGTCGTGGTTAAGCACCAAAAGCGCTTTGCTTTAGCGAGAAAAACATAAAATGACATATTGTTTTAATCAAACTTTAAACTCTTATTCGTATATGTCTTCCCTTGAATGTAAAAGTTTCTCACGTTTTCAGGGTCAAATATCAAAGCATTTGCAGGAAAAAGCTTACTTAAGAGGACAGAGAATGCAGAAATTTGCAAAGACCATAGAGTGCACTACAATAACATGCTTGGATGATATAACAGCACTGAAAGGCTCAGGACACGGAATTACATGTATTTGTACTCTGTTTTGCTCATTTCAGTATTAGTGTCACAAAAGCATAATAATTCCTCGGTCCTTCTTGAATCTGCATCAGAGAGTCGCTGTAATGAACCAAAACGCTTTGCGGGGCGAGAAACACCAAAAAGACTAGACAACATGCTGAATGAGACAAATCAACACCGAAAAGGTTCAGGAAACGGGAAAAGTACTCTGATTAATCATTTCAGTAAGTGTGTGACAAAAGCACAATTGTGTTTCAGTTCCCATGTACCTGCATCATAGAGTCGTGGTTTAGCACCAAAAGCGCTTTGCTTTAGCGAGAAAAACATAAAAATGACATATTGTTTTAATCAACTATAAACTCTTATTCGTATATGTCTTCCCTTGAATTTGAAAGTTTCTCACGTTTTCGGGGTCAAAAATCACAGCATTTGCAGGAAAAAGCTTTAGGGGACAGAGAATGCAGAAATTTGCAATGACCATAGAGTGCACTACATTAACATGCTGGATGCAAAAACAGCACTGAAAAGCTCAGGACTCGGAATTACATGTATTTGTACTCTGTTTTTCTCATTTCAGTATTAGTGTCACAAAAGCATAATAATTCCCGGTCTTTCTTGAATCTGCATCAGAGAGTCACTGTAATGAACCAAAACGCTTTGCGGGGCGAGAAACACCAAAAAGACAAGACAACATGCTGAATGAGACAAATCAACACCGAAAGGGCTCAGGAAACGGGAAAAGTACTCTGATTTACTCATTCCAGTTAGTGTGTGACAAAAGCACAATTGTGTTACAGTTCCCATGTACCTGCATCATAGAGTCGTGGTTAAGCACCAAAAGCGCTTTGCTTTAGCGAGAAAAACATAAAATGACATATTGTTTTAATCAAACTTTAAACTCTTATTCGTATATGTCTTCCCTTGAATTTGAAAGTTTCTCACGTTTTCGGGGTCAAATATCACAGCATTTGCAGGAAAAAGCTTACTTAAGAGGACAGAGAATGCAGAAATTTGCAATGACCATAGAAAGCACTACAATAATATGCTGGATAATATAACAGCACAGAAAAGGCGCAGGAAACGAAATTACATTACTGTTTTGCTCATTTCAGTATTAGTGTCACAAAAGCATAATAATTCCTCGGTCCTTCTTGAATCTGCATCAGAGAGTCGCTGTAATGAACCAAAACGCTTTGCGGGGCGAGAAACACCAAAAAGACTAGACAACATGCTGAATGAGACAAATCAACACCGAAAGGGCTCAAGAAACGGGAAAAGTTCTCTGATTAATCATTTCAGTAAGTGTGTGACAAAAGCACAATTGTGTTACACTTCCCATGTACCTGCATCATAGAGTCGTGGTTAAGCACCAAAAGCACTTTGCTTTTGCAAGAAAAACATAAAATGACATATTGTTTTAATCAAACTTTAAACTCTTATTCGCATATGTCTTCCCTTGAATTTGAAAGTTTCTCACGTTTTCGGGGTCAAAAATCACAGCATTTGCAGGAAAAAGCTTTAGGGGAAAGAGAATGCAGAAATTTGCAATGACCATAGACAGCACTACATTAACATGCTGGATGCAAAAATAAGCACAGAAAAGGCTCAGGACACGGAATTCCATGTATTTGTACTCTGTTTTGCTCATTTCAGTATTAGTGTCACAAAAGCATAATAATTCCCGGTCCTTCTTGAATCTGCATCAGAGAGTCGCTGTAATGAACCAAAACGCTTTGCGGGGCGAGAAACAACAAAATAGACTAGACAACATGCTGAATGAGACAAATCAACACCGAAAGGGCTCAAGAAACGGGAAAAGTTCTCTGATTAATCATTTCAGTAAGTGTGTGACAAAAGCACAATTGTGTTACACTTCCCATGTACCTGCATCATAGAGTCGTGGTTAAGCACCAAAAGCACTTTGCTTTTGCAAGAAAAACATAAAATGACATATTGTTTTAATCAAACTTTAAACTCTTATTCGCATATGTCTTCCCTTGAATTTGAAAGTTTCTCACGTTTTCGGGGTCAAAAATCACAGCATTTGCAGGAAAAAGCTTTAGGGGAAAGAGAATGCAGAAATTTGCAATGACCATAGACAGCACTACATTAACATGCTGGATGCAAAAATAAGCACAGAAAAGGCTCAGGACACGGAATTCCATGTATTTGTACTCTGTTTTGCTCATTTCAGTATTAGTGTCACAAAAGCATAATAATTCCCGGTCCTTCTTGAATCTGCATCAGAGAGTCGCTGTAATGAACCAAAACGCTTTGCGGGGCGAGAAACAACAAAATAGACTAGACAACATGCTGAATGAGACAAATCAACACCGAAAGGGCTCAGGAAACGGGAAAAGTACTCTGATTTACTCATTTCAGTTAGTGTGTGACAAAAGCACAATTGTGTTACAGTTCCCATGTACCTGCATCATAGAGTCGTGGTTTAGCACCAAAAGCGCTTTGCGTTTGCGAGAAAAACATAAAAATGACATATTTTTTTAATCAACTTTAAACTCTTATTCGTATATGTCTTCCCTTGAATTTGAAAGTTTCTCACGTTTTCGGGGTCAAATATCACAGCATTTGCAGGAAAAAGCTTACTTAAGAGGACAGAGAATGCAGAAATTTGCAATGACCATAGAGTGCACTACATTAACATGCTGGATGATATAACAGCACAGAAAAGGCTCAGGACTCGGAATTACATGTATTTGTACTCTGTTTTGCTCATTTCAGTATTAGTGTCATAAAAGCATAATAATTCCTCGGTCCTTCTTGAATCTGCATCAGAGAGTCGCTGTAATGAACCAAAACGCTTTGCGGGGCGAGAAACACCAAAAAATCTAGACAACATGCTGAATGAGACAAATCAACACCGAAAGGGCTCAGGAAACGGGAAAAGTATTTTGATTAATCATTTCAGTAAGTGTGTGACAAAAGCACAATTGTGTTACAGTTCCCATGTACCTGCATCATAGAGTCGTGGTTAAGCACCAAAAGCGCTTTGCTTTAGCGAGAAAAACATAAAAATGACATATTGTTTTAATCAACTTTAAACTCTTATTCGTATATGTCTTCCCTTGAATTTGAAAGTTTCTCACGTTTTCGGGGTAAAATATCACAGCATTTGCAGGAAAAAACTTACTTAAGAGGACAGAGAATGCAGAAATTTGCAATGACCATAGACAGCACTACAATAATATGCTGGATAATATAACAGCACAGAAAAGGCGCAGGAAACGAAATTACATGTATTTGTACTCTGTTTTGCTCATTTCAGTATTAGTGTCACAAAAGCATTATAATTCCCGGTCTTTCTTGAATCTGCATCAGAGAGTCGCTGTAATGAACCAAAACGCTTTGCGGGGCGAGAAACACCAAAAAGACTAGACAACATGCTGAATGAGACAAATCAACACCGAAAGGGCTCAGGAAACGGGAAAAGTACTCTGATTAATCATTTCAGTAAGTGTGTGACAAAAGCACAATTGTGTTACAGTTCCCATGTACCTGCATCATAGAGTCGTGGTTAAGCACCAAAAGCGCTTTGCTTTAGCGAGAAAAACATAAAAATGACATATTGTTTTAATCAACTTTAAACTCTTATTCGTATATGTCTTCCCTTGAATTTGAAAGTTTCTCACGTTTTCGGGGTAAAATATCACAGCATTTGCAGGAAAAAGCTTACTTAAGAGGACAGAGAATGCAGAAATTTGCAATGACCATAGAAAGCACTACAATAATATGCTGGATAATAAAACAGCACAGAAAAGGCGCAGGAAACGAAATTACATGTATTTGTACTCTGTTTTGCTCATTTCAGTATTAGTGTCACAAAAGCATAATAATTCCCGGTCTTTCTTGAATCTGCATCAGAGAGTCGCTGTAATGAACCAAAACGCTTTGCGGGGCGAGAAACACCAAAAAGACTAGACAACATGCTGAATGAGACAAATCAACACCTGAATGAGACAAATCAACACCGAAAGGGCTCAGGAAACGGGAAAAGTACTCTGATTTACTCATTTCAGTAAGTGTGTGACAAAAGCACAATTGTGTTACAGTTCCCATGTACCTGCATCATAGAGTCGTGGTTAAGCACCAAAAGCGCTTTGCTTTAGCGAGAAAAACATTAAAATGACATATTGTTTTAATCAAACTTTAAACTCTTATTCGTATATGTCTTCCCTTGAATTTGAAAGTTTCTCACGTTTTCGGGGTCAAATATCACAGAATTTTCAGGGAAAAGCTTGAGAGGACAGAGAATGCAGAACTTTGCAATGACCATAGACAGCACTACATTAACATGCTGGATGCAAAAACAGCACAGAAAAGGCTCAGGACTCGGAATTACATGTATTTGTACTCTGTTTTGCTCATTTCAGTATTAGTGTCACAAAAGCATAATAATTCCTCGGTCCTTCTTGAATCTGCATCAGAGAGTCGCTGTAATGAACCAAAACGCTTTGCGGGGCGAGAAACACCAAAAAGACTAGACAACATGCTGAATGAGACAAATCAACACCTAAAGGGCTCAAGAAACGGGAAAAGTACTCTGATTAATCATTTCAGTAAGTGTGTGACAAAAGCACAATTGTGTTACAGTTCCCATGTACCTGCATCATAGAGTCGTGGTTAAGCACCAAAAGCACTTTGATTTTGCAAGAAAAACATAAAATGACATATTGTTTTAATCAAACTTTAAACTCTTATTCGCATATGTCTTCCCTTGAATTTGAAAGTTTCTCACGTTTTCGGGGTCAAAAATCACAGCATTTGCAGGAAAAAGCTTTAGGGGAAAGAGAATGCAGAAATTTGCAATGACCATAGACAGCACTACATTAACATGCTGGATGCAAAAATAAGCACAGAAAAGGCTCAGGACACGGAATTCCATGTATTTGTACTCTGTTTTGCTCATTTCAGTATTAGTGTCACAAAAGCATAATAATTCCTCGGTCCTTCTTGAATCTGCATCAGAGAGTCGCTGTAATGAACCAAAACGCTTTGCGGGGCGAGAAACAACAAAATAGACTAGACAACATGCTGAATGAGACAAATCAACACCGAAAGGGCTCAGGAAACGGGAAAAGTACTCTGATTTACTCATTTCAGTTAGTGTGTGACAAAAGCACAATTGTGTTACAGTTCCCATGTACCTGCATCATAGAGTCGTGGTTTAGCACCAAAAGCGCTTTGCTTTAGCGAGAAAAACATAAAAATGACATATTTTTTTAATCAACTTTAAACTCTTATTCGTATATGTCTTCCCTTGAATTTGAAAGTTTCTCACGTTTTCGGGGTAAAATATCACAGCATTTGCAGGAAAAAGCTTACTTAAGAGGACAGAGAATGCAGAAATTTGCAATGACCATAGAGTGCACTACATTAACATGCTGGATGATATAACAGCACAGAAAAGGCTCAGGACTCGGAATTACATGTATTTGTACTCTGTTTTGCTCATTTCAGTATTAGTGTCATAAAAGCATAATAATTCCTCGGTCCTTCTTGAATCGGCATCAGAGAGTCGCTGTAATGAACCAAAACGCTTTGCGGGGCGAGAAACACCAAAAAGACTAGACAACATGCTGAATGAGACAAATCAACACCGAAAGGGCTCAGGAAACGGGAAAAGTACTCTGATTAATCATTTCAGTAAGTGTGTGACAAAAGCACAATTGTGTTACAGTCCCCATGTACCTGCATCATAGAGTCGGGGTTAAGCACCAAAAGCGCTTTGCTTTAGCGAGAAAAACATAAAAATGACATATTGTTTTAATCAACTTTAAACTCTTATTCGTATATGTCTTCCCTTGAATTTGAAAGTTTCTCACGTTTTCGGGGTCAAATATCACAGCATTTGCAGGAAAAAGCTTACTTAAGAGGACAGAGAATGCAGAAATTTGCAATGACCATAGAAAGCACTACAATAATATGCTGGATAATATAACAGCACAGAAAAGGCGCAGGAAACGAAATTACATGTATTTGTACTCTGTTTTGCTCATTTCAGTATTAGTGTCACAAAAGCATAATAATTCCCGGTCTTTCTTGAATCTGCATCAGAGAGTCGCTGTAATGAACCAAAACGCTTTGCGGGGCGAGAAACACCAAAAAGACAAGACAACATGCTGAATGAGACAAATCAACACCGAAAGGGCTCAGGAAACGGGAAAAGTACTCTGATTAATCATTTCAGTAAGTGTGTGACAAAAGCACAATTGTGTTTCAGTTCCCATGTACCTGCATCATAGAGTCGGGGTTAAGCACCAAAAGCGCTTTGCTTTAGCGAGAAAAACATAAAAATGACATATTGTTTTAATCAACTTTAAACTCTTATTCGTATATGTCTTCCCTTGAATGTAAAAGTTTCTCACGTTTTCAGGGTCAAATATCAAAGCATTTGCAGGAAAAAGCTTTAGGGGACAGAGAATGCAGAAATTTGCAATGACCATAGAAAGCACTACAATAATATGCTGGATAATATAACAGCACAGAAAAGGCGCAGGAAACGAAATTACATGTATTTGTACTCTGTTTTGCTCATTTCAGTATTAGTGTCATAAAAGCATAATAATTCCCGGTCTTTCTTGAATCTGCATCAGAGAGTCGCTGTAATGAACCAAAACGCTTTGCGGGGCGAGAAACACCAAAAAGACAAGACAACATGCTGAATGAGACAAATCAACACCTGAATGAGACAAATCAACACCGAAAGGGCTCAGGAAACGGGAAAAGTACTCTGATTTACTCATTTCAGTAAGTGTGTGACAAAAGCACAATTGTGTTACAGTTCCCATGTACCTGCATCATAGAGTCGTGGTTAAGCACCAAAAACGCTTTGCTTTAGCGAGAAAAACATAAAAATGACATATTGTTTTAATCAAACTTTAAACTCTTATTCGTATATGTCTTCCCTTGAATTTGAAAGTTTCTCACGTTTTCGGGGTAAAATATCACAGAATTTTCAGGGAAAAGCTTGAGAGGACAGAGAATGCAGAACTTTGCAATGACCATAGACAGCACTACATTAACATGCTGGATGCAAAAACAGCACAGAAAAGGCTCAGGACTCGGAATTACATGTATTTGTACCCTGTTTTGCTCATTTCAGTATTAGTGTCACAAAAGCATAATAATTCCTCGGTCCTTCTTGAATCTGCATCAGAGAGTCGCTGTAATGAACCAAAACGCTTTGCGGGGCGAGAAACACCAAAAAGACTAGACAACATGGTGAATGAGACAAATCAACACCGAAAGGGCTCAGGAAACGGGAAAAGTACTCTGATTAATCATTTCAGTAAGTGTGTGACAAAAGCACAATTGTGTTACAGTTCCCATGTACCTGCATCATAGAGTCGTGGTTTAGCACCAAAAGCGCTTTGCTTTTGCAAGAAAAACATAAAAATGACATATTGTTTTAATCAACTTTAAACTCTTATTCGTATATGTCTTCCCTTGAATTTGAAAGTTTCTCACGTTTTCGGGGTCAAATATCACAGCATTTGCAGGAAAAAGCTTACTTAAGAGGACAGAGAATGCAGAAATTTGCAATGACCATAGAAAGCACTACAATAATATGCTGGATAATATAACAGCACAGAAAAGGCGCAGGAAACGAAATTACATTACTGTTTTGCTCATTTCAGTATTAGTGTCACAAAAGCATAATAATTCCTCGGTCCTTCTTGAATCTGCATCAGAGAGTCGCTGTAATGAACCAAAACGCTTTGCGGGGCGAGAAACACCAAAAAGACTAGACAACATGCTGAATGAGACAAATCAACACCGAAAGGGCTCAGGAAACGGGAAAAGTACTCTGATTAATCATTTCAGTAAGTGTGTGACAAAAGCACAATTGTGTTACAGTTCCCATGTACCTGCATCATAGAGTCGTGGTTTAGCACCAAAAGCGCTTTGCTTTTGCAAGAAAAACATAAAAATGACATATTGTTTTAATCAACTTTAAACTCTTGTTCGTATATGTCTTCCCTTGAATTTGAAAGTTTCTCACGTTTTCGGGGTCAAATATCACAGCATTTGCAGGAAAAAGCTTACTTAAGAGGACAGAGAATGCAGAAATTTGCAATGACCATAGAAAGCACTACAATAATATGCTGGATAATATAACAGCACAGAAAAGGCGCAGGAAACGAAATTACATTACTGTTTTGCTCATTTCAGTATTAGTGTCACAAAAGCATAATAATTCCTCGGTCCTTCTTGAATCTGCATCAGAGAGTCGCTGTAATGAACCAAAACGCTTTGCGGGGCGAGAAACACCAAAAAGACTAGACAACATGCTGAATGAGACAAATCAACACCTAAAGGGCTCAAGAAACGGGAAAAGTTCTCTGATTAATCATTTCAGTAAGTGTGTGACAAAAGCACAATTGTGTTACACTTCCCATGTACCTGCATCATAGAGTCGTGGTTAAGCACCAAAAGCACTTTGCTTTTGCAAGAAAAACATAAAATGACATATTGTTTTAATCAAACTTTAAACTCTTATTCGCATATGTCTTCCCTTGAATTTGAAAGTTTCTCACGTTTTCGGGGTCAAAAATCACAGCATTTGCAGGAAAAAGCTTTAGGGGAAAGAGAATGCAGAAATTTGCAATGACCATTGACAGCACTACATTAACATGCTGGATGCAAAAATAAGCACAGAAAAGGCTCAGGACACGGAATTCCATGTATTTGTACTCTGTTTTGCTCATTTCAGTATTAGTGTCACAAAAGCATAATAATTCCTCGGTCCTTCTTGAATCTGCATCAGAGAGTCGCTGTAATGAACCAAAACGCTTTGCGGGGCGAGAAACAACAAAATAGACTAGACAACATGCTGAATGAGACAAATCAACACCGAAAGGGCTCAGGAAACGGGAAAAGTACTCTGATTTACTCATTTCAGTTAGTGTGTGACAAAAGCACAATTGTGTTACAGTTCCCATGTACCTGCATCATAGAGTCGTGGTTTAGCACCAAAAGCGCTTTGCTTTAGCGAGAAAAACATAAAAATGACATATTTTTTTAATCAACTTTAAACTCTTATTCGTATATGTCTTCCCTTGAATTTGAAAGTTTCTCACGTTTTCGGGGTCAAATATCACAGCATTTGCAGGAAAAAGCTTACTTAAGAGGACAGAGAATGCAGAAATTTGCAATGACCATAGAGTGCACTACATTAACATGCTGGATGATATAACAGCACAGAAAAGGCTCAGGACTCGGAATTACATGTATTTGTACTCTGTTTTGCTCATTTCAGTATTAGTGTCATAAAAGCATAATAATTCCTCGGTCCTTCTTGAATCGGCATCAGAGAGTCGCTGTAATGAACCAAAACGCTTTGCGGGGCGAGAAACACCAAAAAGACTAGACAACATGCTGAATGAGACAAATCAACACCGAAAGGGCTCAGGAAACGGGAAAAGTACTCTGATTAATCATTTCAGTAAGTGTGTGACAAAAGCACAATTGTGTTACAGTTCCCATGTACCTGCATCATAGAGTCGTGGTTAAGCACCAAAAGCGCTTTGCTTTAGCGAGAAAAACATAAAAATGACATATTGTTTTAATCAACTTTAAACTCTTATTCGTATATGTCTTCCCTTGAATTTGAAAGTTTCTCACGTTTTCGGGGTAAAATATCACAGCATTTGCAGGAAAAAACTTACTTAAGAGGACAGAGAATGCAGAAATTTGCAATGACCATAGAAAGCACTACAATAATATGCTGGATAATATAACAGCACAGAAAAGGCGCAGGAAACGAAATTACATGTATTTGTACTCTGTTTTGCTCATTTCAGTATTAGTGTCACAAAAGCATAACAATTCCCGGTCTTTCTTGAATCTGCATCAGAGAGTCGCTGTAATGAACCAAAACGCTTTGCGGGGCGAGAAACACCAAAAAGACTAGACAACATGCTGAATGAGACAAATCAACACCGAAAGGGCTCAGGAAACGGGAAAAGTACTCTGATTAATCATTTCAGTAAGTGTGTGACAAAAGCACAATTGTGTTACAGTTCCCATGTACCTGCATCATAGAGTCGGGGTTAAGCACCAAAAGCGCTTTGCTTTAGCGAGAAAAACATAAAAATGACATATTGTTTTAATCAACTTTAAACTCTTATTCGTATATGTCTTCCCTTGAATTTGAAAGTTTCTCACGTTTTCGGGGTAAAATATCACAGCATTTGCAGGAAAAAACTTACTTAAGAGGACAGAGAATGCAGAAATTTGCAATGACCATAGAAAGCACTACAATAATATGCTGGATAATATAACAGCACAGAAAAGGCGCAGGAAACGAAATTACATGTATTTGTACTCTGTTTTGCTCATTTCAGTATTAGTGTCACAAAAGCATAATAATTCCCGGTCTTTCTTGAATCTGCATCAGAGAGTCGCTGTAATGAACCAAAACGCTTTGCGGGGCGAGAAACACCAAAAAGACAAGACAACATGCTGAATGAGACAAATCAACACCGAAAGGGCTCAGGAAACGGGAAAAGTACTCTGATTAATCATTTCAGTAAGTGTGTGACAAAAGCACAATTGTGTTTCAGTTCCCATGTACCTGCATCATAGAGTCGGGGTTAAGCACCAAAAGCGCTTTGCTTTAGCGAGAAAAACATAAAAATGACATATTGTTTTAATCAACTTTAAACTCTTATTCGTATATGTCTTCCCTTGAATGTAAAAGTTTCTCACGTTTTCAGGGTCAAATATCAAAGCATTTGCAGGAAAAAGCTTTAGGGGACAGAGAATGCAGAAATTTGCAATGACCATAGAAAGCACTACAATAATATGCTGGATAATATAACAGCACAGAAAAGGCGCAGGAAACGAAATTACATGTATTTGTACTCTGTTTTGCTCATTTCAGTATTAGTGTCATAAAAGCATAATAATTCCCGGTCTTTCTTGAATCTTCATCAGAGAGTCGCTGTAATGAACCAAAACGCTTTGCGGGGCGAGAAACACCAAAAAGACAAGACAACATGCTGAATGAGACAAATCAACACCTGAATGAGACAAATCAACACCGAAAGGGCTCAGGAAACGGGAAAAGTACTCTGATTTACTCATTTCAGTAAGTGTGTGACAAAAGCACAATTGTGTTACAGTTCCCATGTACCTGCATCATAGAGTCGTGGTTAAGCACCAAAAGCGCTTTGCTTTAGCGAGAAAAACATAAAAATGACATATTGTTTTAATCAAACTTTAAACTCTTATTCGTATATGTCTTCCCTTGAATTTGAAAGTTTCTCACGTTTTCGGGGTCAAATATCACAGAATTTTCAGGGAAAAGCTTGAGAGGACAGAGAATGCAGAACTTTGCAATGACCATAGACAGCACTACATTAACATGCTGGATGCAAAAACAGCACAGAAAAGGCTCAGGACTCGGAATTACATGTATTTGTACCCTGTTTTGCTCATTTCAGTATTAGTGTCACAAAAGCATAATAATTCCTCGGTCCTTCTTGAATCTGCATCAGAGAGTCGCTGTAATGAACCAAAACGCTTTGCGGGGCGAGAAACACCAAAAAGACTAGACAACATGGTGAATGAGACAAATCAACACCGAAAGGGCTCAGGAAACGGGAAAAGTACTCTGATTAATCATTTCAGTAAGTGTGTGACAAAAGCACAATTGTGTTACAGTTCCCATGTACCTGCATCATAGAGTCGTGGTTTAGCACCAAAAGCGCTTTGCTTTTGCAAGAAAAACATAAAAATGACATATTGTTTTAATCAACTTTAAACTCTTATTCGTATATGTCTTCCCTTGAATTTGAAAGTTTCTCACGTTTTCGGGGTCAAATATCACAGCATTTGCAGGAAAAAGCTTACTTAAGAGGACAGAGAATGCAGAAATTTGCAATGACCATAGAAAGCACTACAATAATATGCTGGATAATATATCAGCACAGAAAAGGCGCAGGAAACGAAATTACATTACTGTTTTGCTCATTTCAGTATTAGTGTCACAAAAGCATAATAATTCCTCGGTCCTTCTTGAATCTGCATCAGAGAGTCGCTGTAATGAACCAAAACGCTTTGCGGGGCGAGAAACAACAAAATAGACTAGACAACATGCTGAATGAGACAAATCAACACCGAAAGGGCTCAGGAAACGGGAAAAGTACTCTGATTTACTCATTTCAGTTAGTGTGTGACAAAAGCACAATTGTGTTACAGTTCCCATGTACCTGCATCATAGAGTCGTGGTTTAGCACCAAAAGCGCTTTGCTTTAGCGAGAAAAACATAAAAATGACATATTTTTTTAATCAACTTTAAACTCTTATTCGTATATGTCTTCCCTTGAATTTGAAAGTTTCTCACGTTTTCGGGGTCAAATATCACAGCATTTGCAGGAAAAAGCTTACTTAAGAGGACAGAGAATGCAGAAATTTGCAATGACCATAGAGTGCACTACATTAACATGCTGGATGATATAACAGCACAGAAAAGGCTCAGGACTCGGAATTACATGTATTTGTACTCTGTTTTGCTCATTTCAGTATTAGTGTCATAAAAGCATAATAATTCCTCGGTCCTTCTTGAATCGGCATCAGAGAGTCGCTGTAATGAACCAAAACGCTTTGCGGGGCGAGAAACACCAAAAAGACTAGACAACATGCTGAATGAGACAAATCAACACCGAAAGGGCTCAGGAAACGGGAAAAGTACTCTGATTAATCATTTCAGTAAGTGTGTGACAAAAGCACAATTGTGTTACAGTTCCCATGTACCTGCATCATAGAGTCGTGGTTAAGCACCAAAAGCGCTTTGCTTTAGCGAGAAAAACATAAAAATGACATATTGTTTTAATCAACTTTAAACTCTTATTCGTATATGTCTTCCCTTGAATTTGAAAGTTTCTCACGTTTTCGGGGTAAAATATCACAGCATTTGCAGGAAAAAACTTACTTAAGAGGACAGAGAATGCAGAAATTTGCAATGACCATAGAAAGCACTACAATAATATGCTGGATAATATAACAGCACAGAAAAGGCGCAGGAAACGAAATTACATGTATTTGTACTCTGTTTTGCTCATTTCAGTATTAGTGTCACAAAAGCATAATAATTCCCGGTCTTTCTTGAATCTGCATCAGAGAGTCGCTGTAATGAACCAAAACGCTTTGCGGGGCGAGAAACACCAAAAAGACAAGACAACATGCTGAATGAGACAAATCAACACCGAAAGGGCTCAGGAAACGGGAAAAGTACTCTGATTTACTCATTTCGGGGCGAGAAACACCGCGAAAAACACAATAACATGCTGCATTAAAAAACAAAGCCGAAAAGGCTCAGAACACTCGAAGTTTACTCGGATTTATTCATTGTAGTGATTGTGTCACAAAAGCACTATTAATTTGCACAGTTCTCATGCACCTGCATCATAGAATCTTGGTTAAGCACCAAAACGCTTTGCCTTAGCCAGAAAAACCTATTTATGACATCTAATTTTTAATCAAACTTTAAACTGCAGGTACACTTATTCGCGATTGTTTCCCTTAAATTTGAAAGTTTCTCACGTCTGTAGAAAGGTGCAATGATTATAGAAAGCACAACAATAACATGCTGGATGCCAAAACAGCACCGAAAAGGTTATTATTTCATAGACGCATAATGATTCCACAGTTCTCTTGTACCTGCATCGCAGAGTCCTGGTTATGTACCAAAATGCTTTGCAGAGCAGGAAACACCTAGAAATGACCTATAATTTAAAATCACAATGGAAAATCATACCGTTAGCTCTCATGCAGTTCCTTCTGTTTTTTCCTGTGTTGGTTGTCAAGTGTGACAGCTACTGCAGGAAAAAGCGAAGGAAAACAATGATAGGTGATCTGAATTATTGCACAGTGATCCTCCTAATAGTGATGACATTAAAACAAATTTTAGATTTTGCAAATTAACCTGAATCACGTTGTGTATTTTAACCAAAATAATTTTTAGAGCGAAACGAACTTGTGTATGACAAAATATTAAAAGCATTATAAGATGACACTGATTTGTATCTTTTCCTGTGTTTGCTGTTAGATAAGTGTATGAGTTAAATATGATCCCTAGATGGCGCCCTTGATCAATTAACAAAATGAGTACTGTTCTGAGAAAATGTTGCACTGTGCGTGCTGTATTGATTCAGAATCAGAACCAGAATCTGTTTTTATTGCCAAGTATGCAACACATACAAGGAATTTGACTCCGGCAGTTGTTGTCTCTAGCACAAGAGGTACACACAAACATGACACATAAACATGACAATAAAAAATAGATGAATAAAAAGACGTGGGTGTAGAAAAGGGCTGGGATAAAATGTGCATCAGAAATATTTACAGAATACTGGGATATTTTCAATTGAAGGTGGAAAAGTGCAACTGTGCGGTCCGTAGTGCAGCTGTAAACTGGTGCCAGTGTTAGTTACAGTTTTTATCATTTAATATGGAGACGGATAGAAACTACTCCTGTGTCGGCTTGCCGGATGGGAGCAGTTCAAAGAGTCCGTGAGCAGGGTGAGTGGAGTCCCTCACAATGTTTCCTGCTCTCCTCTGAGTCCTAAGAGCAGTAGAGGTCCTGGATGGAGGGCAGGGGGACACCAATGATGCGCTCAGCAGTCCTCACAGTGCGCTGCAGTCTGAATCGGTCCTGCCTGGTGGCAGCTCCAAACCACACAGTGATGGAGGAGCACAGAACGGACTCGATGACTGCGGTGTAGAACTGCAGCAGCAGCTCGGGGGGCAGTCCATGTCTCCTCAGGAGGCGCAGGAAGTACATCCGCTGCTGAGCCTTCTTGAGGATGGAGCTGATGTTCTGCTCCCACTTCAGATCCTGCGTGATGATCGTGCCCAGGAATCTGAAGTTCTCCACAATGGACATCGGGCTGTTGAGGACTGTGAGGGGGGACCGGGCGGGGGGCTGTCTGTAAGCAGTCTCATCGCCGTCCTGGATGAGACCGATGATGGTGGTGTCGTCTGCGAACTTCAGCAGCTTCACAGAGGCGTCTGTGGAGGTGCAGTCATTGGTGTAGACGGAGAAGAGTAGTGGAGAAAGGACACATCCTTGGGGAGTCCCTGTGCTGGTGGTCCGAATGTCCGAAATGGCCTGCCCCAGCCTCACCTGCTGACTTCTGTCAGTCAGAAAGCTGTAGATCCACTGACAGAGTGCACAGTGAGCTGGGCCAGTTTGGAGCAGAGGGAGGGGGGGGGGGGCACAGTGTTGAAGGCCGAGCTGAAGTCCACAAAAAGGACACGTGCATAGGTCCCAGGACGATCCAAGTGCTGCAGGATGTAATGCAGCCCCAAGTTGACAGCGTCCTCCACTGATCTGTTTGCCCGGTAGGCAAACTGCAGGGGGTCCAGCAGGTCCTTTGTGAGGGTCTTCAGGTGGGCCAACACCAGCCGCTCAAAGGTCTTCATGACCACAGATGTCAGCGCGACAGGCCTGTAGTCATTTAGTCCTGAGATGGTGGGTTTCTTGGGGATGGGGATGATGGTGGAGCGCTTGAAGCAGGAGGGGACCACACCCAGCTCCAGGGACCGGTTGAAGAGCTGGGTGAAGACAGGAGCTAGCTGGTCTGCACAGGCTCGCAGACAGGAGGGGGAAACCCCGTCAGGGCCTGGAGCTTTCCTGTTTTTTTGTCCCTGCAGCAGCCGGGTCACTTCCTCCTCGCTCACTTGGAGGGTCTGGGGGGGTGGGTGTGCTGGAGCCCCGGGGGTGAGATGGAGTTGAGATGAGGGGCTCAGTGTCAGTGGGTGGTGGCAGAGTGACTGCAGAGAGGAGAGGGGCAGGTGTGAAGTGGTCCCTTTCAAATCTGCAGTAGAAGGTGTTGTCGTCAGCCATGATACGCTGATATACACCCTGTTTGAGCAGTGTTCATGGAGTGCAAAGAGCAGGGCGGCAAGATACCTGCAGTTCACGTGTCAGATTAAAGTCTTAAAAGTCTAATCATAAAGATTAAGCTTGTAGTGGCACTGAATAGGGTTTTATGGAGCACCCAGAGCAGCAATGAAGAAATATATTATTGTATAGGTAGGAATATGTTTCAGTTAACACAAATAAGATAAATATAGATAACAAAGTACAACATATTGCTAGGCGCCACTCTGTTGGTTATGGCTGCCTTTGCAGCAGCTTCCTTTCTGTCCGTTTCTAGTAATTTTTTCGTCTCTTATTTTGTAATCTTTGTATTTGGAGTGGATCATTACTTTGTGTGGCTCATTTGTTGGTCATGGACACCACACTTTTTGTGGCTTAGTGATATTTTTACTACTTTTGCTCCTGTGTTTGTCTGGAGATCCTACATGTAACCATGGCTGCATTGTTTACATGTGAACTCAGCTGTTTGCAGCCTGTAGCATGTCAACGTGGTGTAAGGCCTGATGTCTTCCTACAAGGTGAGGAGTAGGAGGTGAGGACGACGTGATGGTTCTCAGGTGTGAACTAAGAAGTGACGACATGGACCTGTTAGAGACCTAGACCTGTTGGATCCATCGTTATTGGATACGTAAGATCTATCTCCAATAAGATGGACAAGCTATCCATGCTAACCCAGCAATAGAGGGAATTCCAGAGGGCAGAGTAGCATCATGCTATTCACAGACATGGCTAACGAAGCTAACATCAGACACCAACGCCATGTTGGAAGAGCTTCACCTGAGTAGACAGGATACAGAAGACAGAGATGAAGCATGACTGAAAGAAGCTCAGTCCGGACCCTGTGGAGGTGGAGGCTGGCTGAACTGGAGAATGATAGACAAGCTGACATCATCTTTTTTCTTATGGACCTTTTTGCACTTTCTTACTTTTGTTTCCTTGATTGCTGCTGCGACTTCAATTTCGTTGTACTTGTTACAATAACAATAAGTTCTATTCTATGGTGAGAATTTAGAGTGGCACTGAAAACATACAGACCAAGAATTGTAGGAACTTATGGATAACAAAAAATAAATAAATAAAATAATAATAATAATAATAAAAATTAAAAGCCAACCAAAACACCAGAGATATTACTCTATTTTAAAATGTAAGACTTTAAACTTTAAAAAATCTCCGTTATTCTTCAGTAAAATTGATTGAGTCTATGAGAAGTCAGAGTGGTACTGAAAACGTACAGACCAAGAATTGTCAGAACTATGGATTACAAAAAAATTGAAAGCCACCAAATCAGAGGTGGGGTAGGGGGCTCTTCTCACACCCCTGTTTCTACGGTGCCCCCTGGGGATCAGGGATCCGCTGCCTTGGGTTCTGGGCAAGTGGCACAGCGGGGATCCTGCTGCGCCCCGGGGATGCTCATGGCTTTATATTCATTTATTTATTTATTTATTTATTTATTTATTTATTTATTTATTTATTTATTTATTTATTTAATCCTTTTTAAAAATTATTTGTATTTTTTTTTAATTTTTTGGTGAGTGAGGAGGAAAAGGAGGGGTATTTCACCACCTGAGTGGCTGGAGGCTCCGAGTGTGTTGTGATATGGTGCTGCCGTGTTGTGATGTTGTTGTGTGGTCGTCTTGTGGTGCTGTGGTGTCGTTGTGCTGTTGTGTCAACGTATGGGTATGGATGGACAGAATGTTTATGTGCGAGTGTCAGGGTCCACGGTGGAGGGCTGGTGAGCTGGGGTACAGATGTGAGGGGTATAGGGGTGGGTTGGGACAGGGGGTTATGTAAGGGGGACACTGGGTTTTTGGGGAGAGGACTTCTGTGGTCTCCGGTGTCTGGCCGGGTGCGCTGGGGGCTGGCACCAACTCGTGATGGGTGGTGGCCTGGGCTGGGTCCGTCCTCCCGGGTACCTGGCCGAACCCTCCCTCCTCGGGGGTGAGTGGCCCTTGGGCACAGGTGACCCCGGGTCCTACCCCCTGCACTCGATCGGTGGCCCTGCGTCTAGCGGGGCCTGTAGGCCTCAGTCCCTGGCCCCCTGGGGTCCTCCCTCCGCAGTGTCGGGGGCCTGCCTCTAGCCTTCCCGGGACGCCCCCTCCTTGCCTCCTCCTGGGTTGGCGTGCTGCTGTCTCCGTGGTGGTCTGTCTGGGCCCTGTGCTCTGTTGTGGCTGCTAGATGCCCGGATATGAGGGCTGTCTCAGTGCGTGTTTGGCCTCTGGGGACAGCGGGGCCACATCTGCACCATCACACCTTGGCATGATCACCTGACCTAAATCAAACCCAATATTCTGTACTGCCACCTGTATCCCTATATGTGTAGGTGAGTATATGCTTCTGTGTATGTTTCTATATACGTATATGTACCTTTTTACAATTGTCGTTGTTGTGCTCACTGCTACTCATGATTTCTCCAGTTCATTTCTCCACAGGTGCTTCTTGTGATTATGATGTCAAAGACCTGAGGATACTGCCTCTTTTCAGGCTCAGTAGCTGGTTGTTTATTTCTCCTGTCTGTAGTCATTTGTTCAGTTGTTGTGGTTGCTCTCTACTGTTGTTTTGTTGTCTCTCTCTCCCCCTCTGTCTAGTCTCTTCTCTACACTCTTTCCCTTTATCACTGTTTCTTTCCTGATATCACCTTGTTTTGGTTAAGCAGTACTCTTCAAACTTGGCAATATACGTGAGGGAAACTGTATGGATACATGTATGCATATGTATATATATATATGTGTATATATATATATATATATATATATATATATATATATATATATATATATATATATATATATATATATATATATATATATATATATATATATATATATATATATATATGTAGGTGTATTTATGTATAAAATATATATCAAAAAACACTAATAAAGAGTACAATTTTAACATACTCAAGGGGAGCGTTATACACTAACGGCTCCCTTTGAAAAAAAAATGTGTTCTGCACAATACGGCAGCCAGACCATAATTCTGTTGTCGTGACGCTGAACAGGACAAGGAGAAAAAAAGAAAAAAGAAAAAAAGAAAGCCACTAAATCATCAGAGATATTACTCCTTCATTCTATAGTGTAAGACTTTAAACATTGAAAATCTCTATTTTCTAAAATAAAATTTCTTGGATTTTTTTGTAAGTAGTCAGACTGGTACCAAAAACATATGGAACAAAATTTGTGGGAACTTAAGGATAACAAAAAAAAAAATGAAAGCCACCACAACATCAGAGACATAACTATTTTATTTGAGGATCCTAGACTTCAACATTTGAAATCTTTGTTTTTCCACACTAATTGCTTGATATCTTGTGTGTGAGAAGTCAGAGTGATACCGAAAACATACAGAACAAGAATAGTCAAACTAATGGATAACAAAAAAATTGAAAGCCACCAAAATATCAGAGATATTTCTCTTTTATTTGAGGATCCTAGACTTTAACATTAAAAATCTCTGTTATTCCACATTAATCGCTTGGTTTCTTGTTTGTGAGAAGTCAGAGTAGTAGTGAGAACATACAGACCAAGAATTGTCAGAACGTATGGCTAACATAAAAATTTAAAGCCACCAAAACTTCACAGCTATTACTCCTTTATTTTAGGATCTAAAATTTTTACTTTGAAAATCTCCGTTATTCTACAGTAAAATTAATCAATTTCTGGTCAAGTCAAGGAGGGGAAGCTCATTTTTTCCAGCCTTCATCATAAATTTGATTATATATTTAAACGTAAATTCTACCCTCCATTCTTCTCAAGAAAATAATCTGTGACCGTGTAGTATTAACCAGGTGTTTTTTCCAGGGATTTTACCAGTGTTCTCTCAATGGCCAGCAGAGCTAGACTGCTAAAAGGGTTTTGGCCCATTGTGTTGTGGGTGTTAGACTTGAGCCGCTTTAAACAGAAGCTCCTCTTACACCTGCAGGCTGTAAGTGTGAGTGACGGGGGAGAAGCTCGGCAGCTTTAGCTGTAGCTGTATTGGTGAAAAGAGAGAGAATCTTTAAACACAACGCTTGTCGTTTTTAAGAAAGGTAAACTCGCTTGGGATCGTTAAAGCCACAGAATCAGTCCAGAACAACTGAATGTACAACTGAGAAGATGCTCCGGTGGAGGGTTATACTTCAAGATCGCTGACTGGCTCATTTCACTGTCAATCAAAAAGGGATTCGGCCTCTGACAGATCAACCAATCATCATGCAGAAGCCCAGCGTCCAGGCCAGCCCACTGTCTCATAGACCCCCAGAGACGCTTAGCGTCCGAGG
>NW_027437190.1:254382-272600 GCF_033239565.1 Halichoeres trimaculatus | reverse complement strand
AATTGTGCTTTTGTCACACACTAACTGGAATGAGTAAATCAGAGTACTTTTCCCGTTTCCTGAGCCCTTTCGGTGTTGATTTGTCTCATTCAGCATGTTGTCTAGTCTTTTTGGTGTTTCTCGCCCCGCAAAGCGTTTTGGTTCATTACAGTGACTCTCTGATGCGGATTCAAGAAGGACCGAGGAATTATTATGCTTTTGTGACACTAATACTGAAATGAGCAAAACAGAGTACAAATACATGTAATTCCGTGTCCTGAGCCTTTCAGTGCTGTTATATCATCCAAGCATGTAATTGTAGTGCACTCTATGGTCTTTGCAAATTTCTGCATTCTCTGTCCTCTTAAGTAAGCTTTTTCCTGCAAATGCTTTGATATTTGACCCTGAAAACGTGAGAAACTTTTACATTCAAGGGAAGACATATACGAATAAGAGTTTAAAGTTTGATTAAAACAATATGTCATTTTATGTTTTTCTCGCTAAAGCAAAGCGCTTTTGGTGCTTAACCACGACTCTATGATGCAGGCACATGGGAAGTGTAACACAATTGTGCTTTTGTCACACACTAACTGAAATGAGTAAATCAGAGTACTTTTCCCGTTTCCTGAGCCCTTTCAGTGTTGATTTGTCTCATTCAGCATGTTGTCTTGTCTTTTTGGTGTTTCTCGCCCCGCAAAGCGTTTTGGTTCATTACAGCGACTTTCTGATGCAGATTCAAGAAGGACCGAGGAATTATTATGCTTTTGTGACACTAATACTGAAATGAGCAAAACAGAGTACAAATACATGTAATTCCGAGTCCTGAGCCTTTCAGTGCTGTTATATCATCCAAGCATGTTATTGTAGTGCACTCTATGGTCTCTGCAAATTTCTGCATTCTCTGTCCTCTTAAGTAAGCTTTTTCCTGCAAATGCTGTGATATTTTACCCCGAAAACGTGAGAAACTTTCAAATTCAAGGGAAGACATATACGAATAAGAGTTTAAAGTTTGATTAAAACAATATGTCATTTTATGTTTTTCTTGCAAAAGCAAAGCGCTTTTGGTGCTTAACCACGACTCTATGATGCAGGTACATGGGAAGTGTAACACAATTGTGCTTTTGTCACACACTAACTGGAATGAGTAAATCAGAGTACTTTTCCCGTTTCCTGAGCCCTTTCGGTGTTGATTTGTCTCATTCAGCATGTTGTCTAGTCTTTTTGGTGTTTCTCGCCCCGCAAAGCGTTTTGGTTCATTACAGTGACTCTCTGATGCAGATTCAAGAATGACCGGGAATTATTATGCTTTTGTGACACTAATACTGAAATGAGCAAAACAGGGTACAAATACATGTAATTCCGAGTCCTGAGCTTTTCAGTGCTGTTTTTGCATCCAGCATGTTAATGTAGTGCACTCTATGGTCATTGCAAATTTCTGCATTCTCTGTCCCCTAAAGCTTTTTCCTGCAAATGCTGTGATTTTTGACCCCGAAAACGTGAGAAACTTTCAAATTCAAGGGAAGACATATACGAATAAGAGTTTAAAGTTGATTAAAACAATATGTCATTTTTATGTTTTTCTCGCTAAAGCAAAGCGCTTTTGGTGCTTAACCACGACTCTATGATGCAGGTACATGGGAAGTGTAACACAATTGTGCTTTTGTCACACACTTACTGAAATGATTAATCAGAGTACTTTTCCCGTTTCCTGAGCCCTTTCGGTGTTGATTTGTCTCATTCAGCATGTTGTCTAGTCTTTTTGGTGTTTCTCGCCCCGCAAAGCGTTTTGGTTCATTACAGTGACTCTCTGATGCAGATTCAAGAAAGACCGGGAATTATTATGCTTTTGTGACACTAATACTGAAATGAGCAAAACAGGGTACAAATACATGTAATTTCGTGTCCTGAGCCTTTTCTGTGCTGTTTTTGCATCCAGCATGGTATTGTTATGTTTTCTTTGATCATTGCATCTTTCTGCATTCTCTGTCCTCTTAAGCTGTTTCATGCAAAAGCTGTGGTATTTAGCATCCAAAACGTGAGAAACTTTCAAATTCAAGGAAAACAATCGCGAATAAGTGTTCGCAAAGCTGAAAGTATGATTTTGAATAATATGTCATTTATAGGTTTTTTTCGTTAAGGCAAAAGTTTTGGTGCTCAACCAGGATTCGATGATGCAGGTGCATGAGAACTGTGCAAATCAATAATGCTTTTGAGACACACTCACCGAAATGAGAAAATCAGAGTACACCTCCCGTGTCCCGAGCCTTTTCGGTGTTGTTTTGTCTTACAGTATGTTGTTGTGTTTTTTTGGTGTTTCTCGCTCTGCAAAGCGTTTTGGCTCATTACCACGACTCTGCGATGCAGGTAAAAGAGAACTGTGGAATTATTATGCTTTTGTGACACACTCACTGAAACGAGTAGTTTAGAGTACATTATCCGTGTCCTGAGCCTTTTCGCGGTTGTTTTGTCAAACAGCATGCTGTCCTGTCTTTTTGGTGTTTCTTGCTCCGCAACGCATGATAATGCTTTTATGACATAAGAACTGAAATGAGCAAATCAGAGTACAAATCCATGTAATTCCGTGTCATGAGCCTTTTATGTGCTTTTATGGCTAAAGCAAAGCGTTTTTGGTCCTTTACAACGACTCTATGATGCAGATTAATGGGAACTGTTACAAAATTAAGCTTTTGACACTACTACTGAAACGAGTAAACCAGAGTACACTTCCAGTGTCCTGAGCCTCTTCGTTGCTGTTTTGTCATACAGCATGGTGTTGTTGCGCTTTTGTCATTACACATCAATACCTCTGCTTTCTCTCTCCTTTTTAGCTTTTCATATTTGACATAGAACACATACGAGTTACATCAAAATGACTTCGGAAACAGTCCAACATGTTTTCATGAGAACTTAAAACACGATTTAAAATATTTTTTCATTTTCCTTTATCGCTCTGCAAACCTTTTTTCTTTCACTAAACAGGTCCATTGGTATTGCCGTCCTCACTACTTTGTCACTTAATCACTTCTGTGTGATCTATGTTGTACAAAAATCCATCTTATTCACTGTTGTGCGTTTTCAGTGCTGTTTTGCATCCGGCATAGTACTGTTGTGATTACTGTCATCATTTCATATTTCTGCTATCTCTGCCCTCCGTAGACTTTTCCTGTGTTGCATTCATATCCAGGAGAAAACAATCGGAAAAGGTGTGTTCAAGAGTGATTTCGAATGATGAACAAAAAGCTTTCAAAATCAAACGCTTGAGTTACCTACAAAAAGCTGACAGACGCAATAAAGATGTCTTCAGCATCTCAAATCATAAATTGAATCATGACATGGTGTTTTGTGCTCTGCGAAGCCTTATATGCATAAAACTGTGAAGTGCTCTTTATTTCGATCAGTATTTAATTAACACATAATTGCTTTTAAGCTCATGTCACAAAGCTTTAGGTAAAACAAATAAAAAATTACAATATTATCACTCACAATATTTTTATGTGCTTCAGAATGCGATATCAGCAAGTTTTACTGCCTTTTTGGTACTTGGAACTAAAACGTGCAAAGCTGTACATTGTGACCACAAGATGGCAGCATGTGACTACAAGTGAAATCACCGCAAAACAATTTCATCTTCAGTATTCAAGCTGAACAATATTGAACTGGAGAGGTGCCTTGCAGAAAATGCGTTGAAAGGCTGACACCAAATACTGCAATGCAAAACTGTGAAATTAATTGCACAAAAGCAGTGCATGACAACTGAAAATGCAAAACATGTAAAATAAAAACTACATAAAGTTGTGGTACAAAGCAATGAATGACAAAATGTGAAATAATATTGCACAGAGCTGCAAAAACATTTGCCTTTGGAAAGAAAGTGAAGATCATGGTCTTTACACACCAGGAATAAACTACTTTCTGTGAAGAAGAACCAACCACTTCCACAGTAAGCGATACTTCATCATGTAAAGCCTAAATGAAAAACATACACACAGATGCATGATGCACGCACACACACACACACACACACACACACACACACACACACACACACACACACACACACACACACACAAACGAAAGTTGAGTTTGTGTGTATATTCACGTGTAGTCTATTATTGTCTCATTTTAGTCTGTTGGAGCTATTCAGTGACCTGATCCCCATCCATTCACAAGAGAGGGCCACAAGAAAAAGATCTAAACCACCAAGCTACAACCCACACAAGTGAGGAACACCTTAGCTACATTGCCACAAAAAATAAAACCAAACCAAAGCAATCAAAAAAAAAAAAATACAAAAAGGGCAAAAAGGTCAACAGGAAAACACAGCAAGACAACCAGCAGTCACTTCTGTAAGACTCGCCATGGTAACCCTGATGATCCAAAGGCAACAGAGGAATGGATCATCAAGTCTCTAACTGCTTGGTCAGGTGCCATGAGAGCTATGGCGAAAAGAACGGCATCTGTGGCGATGACGGCTTCACCTGTTAGGAATGTGTCTAAATTCGTGTTTTAAGTAACAGTATTTGCATAAATCCAATTTTAATGCCTAGTAGGTTGCCGTTTTTATTGTTTTTATCAATGTGTTTTATGCCAAAGTTCACATTGCCATTTGCGATGAGCATATCAGTTGGTGTCTATTTATTCATTCATTTATTCATCATTTACTATGTAATTAATTGTCCTGATAATATGAAATTGTTCTAATAAATTATTTTGCCACATCGATAGTTGTTTTACAATAAAAATCAATGACTATCCCTTTGCAGCTGGACTGGCCCAACTTACCCGATAAGCGTCCCATTTTACCTGATCAGCTGACCCATTTTACCTGAACTCTGCTTGTGTAAAAAAGTTGGCACAGCTGACCTATCAAGACCTGTAGGGCCTAAAAAATAAAAAAATTTACTGCATGATTCCAACACAAAATGTAAAGAAAACAACTATTATTATTACCCATAAAACCACATTTTAATAGAATGCATTGTTTTTTGTAAATGCCTGAAGCTATTTACCAAGAAGTGGCCCAATTTAGCTGATGTCACCCTACATTGTGACCACAAGATGGCAGCATGTGACTACAAGTAAAATCACTGCAAAAACATGTCTTCATCTTCAGTATTCAGGCTGAACAATATTGAATTAAAGATACACCACCCACCCACCAAACCCAGTTATGAAATTAATGGTACAGGCGTAATTTTAGTATGTTCTGTCTTGATGTGCGCGCTGCACAGGATCTCATGTGTTCACCTCTGCTTTATTGTTCGAACGGTGGCACAGCAGCAGCCTTTGGTTTTCTCTTCAAGCCCCTCAAACCTTCTCTGAAGATTTTCTGAGTTTCCTTTCTCTCATTTACCTGCAGGAAGCCTTGTCTCCATTGTAACTCCACATCACTCATCCTTCCTTGCTGGACATGACTGACCTGTTTTCTTGGGCTCCATGTCATTTAAATCCTCTTCACCTTTGGCTGCTATAGAAATACAACGACAGTTACTGACAACATACTTTAAACAATTGTAAGAATAGAATAGAATAGAATAGAATAGAATAGAATAGAATAGAATAGAATAGAATAATTTTATTGCAATAGAATAGATTTTCCCAAAAAGGAAACTTAGTTAATACAAACAATGAAAATAACGTGGATTGGAGTCTAATTGGTCAGCGTGTGTGAGTCCCTCCCCTATCCAAAACACAGACAGACAGTCCTCCTCACTAGAGGTGGGCGATACTGGGACTTTTGGTATTGATCCGATACCATGTAAATACAGGGCCAGTATGGCAGATACAGATACAGATACAGATACAGATACAGATACCGATACTTTGTAATATTAAGGGTTGATGTATCATCGAGCTGCAGACCTTAAGGTGTTTTTGTGATTTTTTTTTTTTTGATTATGTTGTTAAAACCTATTACAAAATTTTGGCAAAGTTTGAAGGTGACTAAATTAATTTAGTGTCATTATAAATTATATGTTAAGAAACAATACAACGGTAACAAAACAAATTTTACCCAAAACATTGGGATTTTTTTTTTTAAGGAAACTAAAGTGCAAAAAATTATCACTTTAAGGGTAAAATTAAAACAAATTCTTCTTTAGGGTACAGAGTTAAAGACTACAATACAAAAAATAAGCAAATAAATAAAATGTTCCCCCATTATTGCACTCATTTTTTTAAAAGAGTAAAGTATAATGAAATACCACACCAGAATAAATGTTGTAAAAAAAATTTGGAACAAACCCCTTTTTTGGAGTCTGCTTTTTTGTTTTCCTGGTGCGGCTGAGCCACGTGACTGTCATCATCAAAAATCAGGAGAGTGTGGGGGTGGGGGTGGGAGTTCGGCGCTGTGACACAGACATAGTCAGGTCTCCACTTTTATAAAACTGCAGCAGTCAGTGCATGCAGGAGAAAAAAATTTAACTACAGTATTGCTCTTTTACACGATATTATCAATATTTGTATTGATCCGCCCACCTCCACTCCTCACTCAAAGTAGTCTCCTCCTGCATTCACATGAATCACGCAAGTGTGTGTCTCATTATGGTCACTTCTATCATCCCCGGCCAGGGCCGGTTCTAGACAGGCATATATGAGGGGGCAGTCAGAATTGTGAAGGGGGCATGATGTGTACAGTACACATCATGTTCCAGCCAAGTGGCAACCTCCGGTCTGGGAATATGAGGCAATGCTGAAGTGCCAAAATCTGCTGTTCCTGGAGTGTTTGCTTGAGGCTGGCTCTGGAAGTAGTGGAAGTCATATACACACCAAGCCAAAAAAAGACATTTTCAAAGCAGAAATTGACCGATTTACAGACAGGTTCAAAAAACGTCTCCTGTCTGAGTCGATCATTTTACTACTGGCTCCCACTGTACGGGGGGTGAATTTTTTTCAAACGTGGCCGTTCAGAGGATATTTAGATCGTGAGCTCCCCAAATAAGAGGCACAGCTGAGGGTCACGTGACGGCCAGAGCCCTATAGCTGTACGTGAAGCCCTTGCCACTACCAATATGACCTCTATAGCCAATGTGCTTCATTTTCCATTCCAGAAACAGACGGGTGATGTCAGCGAGACTACGTCCATGTTTTATACAGTCTATGGTTCCAGCACTTTTTTTTTTCCTGTGCTGATAATAACAATGTTTTGTTTTGTTTTGTTTTGTTTTGTTTTTTTAATTGAAAGGGGTCTTTGTGTTTAACCCCAGCCTGGAGAAGTAGATTGCACTTTGTCAGGCCTCTACCTTGAGACCTGTCCAGCTTGGGTGTCCCACCTGAAGACTAAGCTCCTGCTGGTATAGCTCTTAAGGTCACTGAGGGAGGCACCCAGACCCCCTGACCACAATAAGGTGGCAATCCCTCAGGGGAAAGAACTGAAAAATAAAAATAAAATAAATGAATGAAATAAAATAAAACATCCTTCATCCAGTTTTCAACCAACAACTTAACATTTATCTTAACTGGATGGCCTAATCCTTAAATAAATTTTAATATAAAGCAGGACTTCACACACCATAGTCAATATTTACAAAACTAAAAGCTAGTCCTATGAATGATAATAAAAAAACGTTTTAAACTAATTCACAAACCACATCAGATATACAGCAGGTTAATTTTCTGATTTTCATTTTGTAATTTTTTTTTTAATTTAATTTTTTTTTTTTAGCGACTCAACAGCTAAGTAAGTTTGGTTTGTAAAAAAAAAAAAAAAGGCACGAAAAACGCTGTGATTATGTGAAAAAAACTGTACACAACTACAGTCTGGGACGGGTCTTTACCATAGGCTGTATAAAACAATCTTTACGTAGGGGTCTGTCAGACACAGGTCACTTGTTTTCAGTTTGTCACATGCAATGGACGTGAGCGCTCATCTCCGTTTGTAACGCTGTCACTCCATGACCGTGCTGAAACCCGACACCACACTCTCAGGCTGGGGCTTCGACCTGGCTCATTTGCATACTGCGGTGTGTTGGGTGCTTACCGAGGGCTGAGAGGTGTGTGCGTATGTGTTGGTGTGTGTGTCTGTGCTGAGTGAATACACGCACAGCAGAGGGACACAGACGAGAAGGCAGTATCGTGTGTCTTTTTTTCGGCTGATTTTTCCGCTACTGCAGATAACTTTGTCAGCCAATAATGTCTGTTAACTTTGTGAGTGTATTAAAATGTGCTTTCTCAACTCGTAAAATTTTGATTTGAGGGGGCAAGGCACCTATTTTAGGGGGCTATGCCCCCTCTTGCCCCTGCGTAAAGCCGGCCTCGCCCCCGGTCCAGATTAAGGAAGAGGGTTGCTATTTAGAAAATAAAAATAAAAAAAATGGACGGAAGACAGTTAATTTGTAGTTGTAGTAATTTTGTAGTTGATTATGATGTTGTGTTTTACCTGCTTTCTCTCTTCCGTTGTTATTTCTCTGCCCTACAAAGTCCATGACAATTAAATGCACATGAATTATTCTGCAGATTAGACAGCAGCGTCATTTAGTGACTTTTAGTGACTTTGTGGACAGTCAATAGTGACTTTCCTTACTGAGGAGTTGGCATGTTGAAACTGGCAATGTTTCACTCAGCTTTAATGATGTTCGAAATGGTAAACAGTCTCATTCTTTCAGGTATTTCATGACTATACATGATATAATTGATTAAAAATAATCTGTTAATAGTGGATTATTTGGGTATATAGTAATCTGGGGTGTTTAAAAAAAAAAAAACAATTTACACCGAACTCAACCAATAACCGTGACTACAAAACCGTGATAAGAACTGAACCGTGGATTTTGTGAACCGTTCCATCCCTACTTCATCACACACTTCAGTTAGAGCAGTGATTCCCAACCTGTGGGCCGCGGCCCACCAGGTACTGCAAGTGGGCCGCCACAGCTTTTCCAAAATAGTTTGATTTTTGTGGGGGTGGGCATGTAATTATGTAAAAATAAAACGTTTCAACATGTAATAGATGCTGTGTTAGTGACTGTGGAGCCTCCAACATGTTTCTCTTGTATTCAGTTCAGTCCTTCATGTTCAATCTTTATTTTAAAAAAAGTGCTCTCAGAAGGCATTGTATGGCTGGGTTTCCGCTACATGTATAGGATCGTGGCACACCGCCACGACAAAGTAAAAGCTGCCATGCCTTCAAAATTATGATCTTGTCTTTTTCCGATGTTTCAGACGTAAATGACATTGCACATGGCTCTTGTATACAACTAAAACTTTCAGAATTCCACAAACATTTTTGACGCTGCCCAGAACCAAACAGTTATCTTTCAGAAGCGAATCATCTCTCTGTGTTCTCATGTGAACTCACACTCATGGTTGGATCATATCACGCTCTAAAATAATAAAAGACAGAGCTCTGGTGGGTATTTGCCGTTCACAGCTCTCAGCTCTTAGCATCGCGCACAGCGGAGTTCCGCTCCGATGCGCACAAGACGCACAGTTACTGGAGAAAAACAATTCCCACCCTGATCATTCATTAGTGTTTACAGATGCACGTTTTCTGTGTATAAAGTCAGCGCAAGCAGAAGTGCCCCTGTCACTCTGTGGTTTATATTTGCTTTAAATTTCATCCTGATCAGTTTGCGGAGTCTGCTATGATGATCAGTGAGGTGCTTACGCTGCGTTCACTGGTGCATTTTACACTGCAGCTGATCGCTGTTCCTTCTCCCGCTCCTCCAGGAGTCACCTTTCTGCTCTCTTTGGGACGGAAGTTATAGTTTTGCTTTTTTCCTCTCATTCTTTACAAATCAGCAGAGGAGTTTTCCTCCAGCTTTCAGAGATCAAACCTGAAAGCCTTCTGGCCACTCTGTACCTCTGTGCAGGGGCGTGTCCAGACTTTCAGACGGGGGGGGCGCAAACATATAAATTATTAACATTTGTCTTGACTCACTACTTTAACTATGAGTAACTATGGTTGTATAACTCTTATAACCCAGTGTATGATTTTAGAATAAAATGTACTGTGCACCAGCCTGTCTAATAAATTAAAAAAAAACTTCTTTTAAGCCCAGATAAAAAGATAGAGCTGACAGTGAACTGTGCCATTAGATAAGGCTAAACTATGTTTGTGTTAAATTGATAATTCATCTATAAAGGTTTTAAGATGTAGTATGTTTTTATGTATTCAGCAGTCTGGGGTGGGCCGCGAAAATGTCTGAGACTTAAAAGTGGGCCCTGAGTTGGAAAAGGTTGGGAACCACTGAGTTAGAGCATCCTGTCTCTTATGGAGCTCCTGAGCGCAGTGAGTGTGTGTTGAAATTTTCAGTTTGCAAACCAAAAGCTATTCAATGATACTTGTTCAGTAAACAGCAGTGACTGCATGCAGAGTATTTAATCCTAAGGTGTAAAATTAATACAAGACCACATCTCTAACAAAGACAAAAAAATTATGAGTGCTTCGCATTATGTTGAAGAGATATAGTGTACTTTATAGTGGATGTGAGAGATTAAGTGTTGGTGAACGATAACCATGTGTGAATGACACAGCATTCATTTACAGAAGTCTGTGCTTCAGTGTAAATGAAATTTGCCTCGGGCCTCATACTCACTTGGGCCCTGTTGTATTATTTGGTTGCAAAGGGAAACTGATATCATGGAACCAAAAATATGGCCCCAATATAGTGCAGATATACAACTCATGCTTAGCTAAAGGGGTGATTCAGATAAATGTGAGGGAAGAAAAAAGCATTTCAAACAGGAATAAAGATATCGCCTCATCTTGGCAATAGAATGGACCTTCAGAAGTCTAGAAGTGTACCAAGTGTAACACAGAGATCAGTAGCTTTATACATACTATGTAGTCTTATGTGTATATACAGGAATTTTTTGGGAAAATTGTTTCAAAGTGTGCTTTTTAACAAGGATTGGAGAAAGGACCCTTGTATGCCTTCTGTTGGGGTTAAAATCAAGAACACCTATAATGAAAAACTGTGGAATGTTGACCTATGCTGCAAGAAAGTTTGTAACTTAAATGGATTTCAGAAAAGCCACCAACCCTCTCAGAATGGCACAGAGTTATATTTGCACTGCTTCCCATAGATTATTTGACATATCGCACCAAAAAGGAAAATTGGAACATTTCATCATATATGGACTCCCTTTTTTGATTATGTGGGACCGAGGATGTGTAAGGTATTCTGGCAGATGCATCCTAGACTGAAGGGGGGTTCGCTAAAAGAGAAGGAGAGGCTCTGTTGTCTGTATCAGTTCATTCCCCGTATTTATCTATGTTTATTGTGTGTAAGTTTTGTCATGTTCATCTGTGCTGTGCCTGTATACAAATTCGGGGGATTGTGTTGATTGGGTGGGAGAGAATAGAACAGAAAAGAATAGAATAGAACTTTATTGTCATTGTAACATGTACAACGAAATTGAAATCACGGCAGCAATCAAGAAAACAAAAGTAAGAAAGTGCAAAAAGGTCCATAAGAAAATAGATGATGACAGCTTGTCCATCATTTTCCAGTTCAACCAGCCTCCACCTCCACAGGGTCCAGGACTGAGCTTCTTCAGTCATGCTCCATCTCTGTCTCCTGTATCCTGTCTGTTCACAGCAGGTGAAGCTCTTCCAAGCTTCACCAAGCTTGGTGTCTGATGTTAGCTTCGTTAGCCATGTTTGTGAATAGCATGATGCGACTCTGCCCTCTGGTTTTCCCTCTATTGCTGGGTTAGCACAGCTAGCTCGTCCATCTTATTGGAGATAGATCCTACGTCCCCAATAACAATGGATGGAAGGACAGGTCCATATCGTCACTTCTTAGCTCCCACCTGAGAACCAGCATGTCGTCCTCACCTCCTTCTCCTCACCTTGTGGGAAAACATCAGGCCTTACACCAGTTAGCATTGACATGCTACAGACTGCTAACAGCTGAGTTCACATGTAAACAATGTGGCCATGGTTACATGTAGGATCTCCAGACAAACACAGGAGCAAAAATAGTAAAAATATCACTGAAGCCACAAAAAGTTTGGTGGCCATGACCAACAAATGAGCCAAACAAAGAAATGATCTACTCCAAATACAAAAATTACGAAAAAGAGACAAAAAAAATGACAAGAAATGGACAAAAAAAAAAGAGAGATGCTGCAAAAGGCAGCCATAGCCAACAGGGCGGCGCCTAGCTCTGTGTGTTCCTGACTGTATGATGATCCATAATAGGAATACTTGAGTCCAGATCAATGTGAGAGGATGACAAATGCCCACATAAAAGTTATGTGGGTGATTTAATCAGTTATTATGCGAGTAAAGCAGGGTCACATTATCTGATGGCTACGCTGTTGTCTCCTTACAGCATGTTCTTTAAATAGTTGTTTTTTTTAATTATAGCCACAACACTCATTTTAAATTTTTACTTATTTATTGAACATGTTTAGAGGGATTACATTGTATAACGACCGTGAAGATAAGTATAGATAAACTAAAACGTAAATTTAAAAGGATTTGTACATGTATCTCATGAGAGCAGGCACAGCGAACTACATATTTGAAACAGTTCATATAGACTTTTACATAAAATATAGCTCTTAGCAAACGTAGATCATAGTATATATTTCCTTTAAAAGTCGCCTGATCTAATGTAGGGTTTTCAGTTCCTGGGTTATGTAGCTGTATATACGATGGTTTCTCCTTTATCAGTAGGAGGCCATCACAAGCGGTGCTTACTCGTGGGTAGCAGATAAAGCAACATCAATCGACTGCTTTGTATAAATTACACACAATTTCTACAGATTTTGCAAACATTTACCCCAGATGTATCTTTGAGTACGCCATTTACGTAACTCAACTTCTCCTCCTCTTTTTTGGACAATGCACACATAGTCAATGCCCGCCATCGCCCCCTGCGCTCACTTATTCCGATGGTCACAGGTTTCAGTGCAGCGCCGTTCAGACATCTAGCTGCATGTAATTGTTTATTTCGTCCACTAGATGTCACAGTTGTGCCATGTAGCACCGCTGAAGGAACAGAGGTACAAGGGAAATTTTAGAAGACAATTCATGTGTTTTACTGTCCTCTTACACTGAATAAATACTGGAGGAATTGTGAATATGTCAGCTCCCTCCATGTGCCAATCATCACACGTTTCACAGACCTTCAAAACATTTTATTGCTCCATTCATCCCTTGTGGCAAGTGTTTGCAAGTTTAAATGAAGGTAAACTACCGGGATAGATTACAGATAAACTGCAGTGCGCATGTTTCGTTTCGACATAAAGTTGTCCTCTTTTTGCTCCTTTTAAGTTCTAGAGTTAATTTGATGAAAGAAAAAGAAGCATGGAGCTATTTTTTTCTAGGAGGAACTAAAAACGAGAATTTCTTCAGTGGCTTCTAATCAAACTTTCTCAAGTCACACAAAAATTGCCCCTAGATGTGGACTATTTCCAGTTTGTTGTCAACCAGGAGATGCAACTTTTTAGAACAGTTTCCAGCCAGGTTGAGATGCCGGAGAACATCACCCATGCTTTTACTGAGCTGTTAGCGCTGCACAAAGTCTGATCAGTGAGACCAAGGAGTTGAAAATGCTGACATAGCACGGTGCATGTTCACTTTCAGGGGGTGTGGCAGGGGCAGTTTCCCGTCAGGAAAGAGGGTGCACAATCAATGGTATTTATGCATTTATATATAATTTTCAGTAAAAAAAAAATCATCTATGGTAAAAAAACAAAACAAATGCACTGTGAGAATTTGAAGTTAATCGTACTTGTACTAGAACTTGTACTAGAACGTCTGTGGCGAGACGCAAGGATGGCTGTAACAAATGTGCACTATGAGAGTCTTCACAACCTTGAAGATGAAGGTCTTCTAGATCCCTCTGATAGCATCCACCTCTTCTTTGTCCAGCATGTTTTCCTTTCGCATCTGCAAAGGGACCTGGGCCCTGTTCTACGAAGCAAGTTTAGCCTAGCGAGATAGCCTTGGAGCTACCTCGCTGAACTGAGCACGGTAGCCGGCGGTCTCGCTACACGGTTTCACGATGCTGGTTATCAACCTCATAGGTGGATCCAGCTAGGCAATGAGCGCGTGCACACATATAAGGCGGGGCCCGCTGCATCTGACTAATCGCGAACATGGAGCAGTCTGGAGCGTCAGAGCAGGCCGGTGACAGAAGGACCGCATACTTCACTCAGGAGGAGCAGGAGGTGATCATGAGGAAGTATGACGAGCTGAAACATGTAATTAACGTTAAAAGCAACACCGTCGCCGTTGTTAAAGCACGGAAGGAGTGCTGGCAGAAAATTGCTGACAGTCTAAATGCGTAAGTGTAGTGGTGTAGTACAAAAATAATCTTTTGTGCCATTATCATCCTAAAATAGCACTGTTCACCATGCACTTTTACTGTAACATGCACCATACCTAATTTATTTCTTAGATGAATTCATTCATTTGTTCATTCCTATCGTGTTTACATTTTTTGTGATATGTAGCCCACATAAGCCCTACATGAATTCTTGTCACAATTTTAATATGGGCAATAAAATATTGTCATGGAACAGAAGTGTTGGCGTTAAAGATCTTATTACGGCAATGAGAGTTCTTCATTCCCTTTAACTACATGTAGAAAGTGTCATGTACTACCAACCCCTCCCCGGAAAAACTTTCATAAAGGTGGTCATCCGAAAAAGACAGTGCATCTCACTATATAACATTATCTATTACCTTTACCCACACGTGCTTGCATGAAGTTGTAGGAACTCTGGGGTAAATTTGATGAAACAGATATGGCATCGGAACTTCTGATGGAGACTAATAAAAGATTTACCCTGAAGATCCCAGGTCGACTGGCATGTACAAACCGTTCGTCCTATTCATAAGCTGTAAAAAGTGGCGTTATCCTCAGATCCTCAAGTTTCCGAGGGTACCTTGATGTATTACACGCGATGTCAGCAACATGCCGAGGAAATGCCGGGAAAGAACAATGATTTTGTGAAACTGCCATCAACATCGTTTGCAGTTTGCAAACTTTATTTATATAGCACATTTTAAAACAACCGCAGTTGGCCAAAGTGCTGTACAGGCTTAAAATCAAGATCAATAAAAACAAAATGGATAAAACCACAATCAACTAAAAAAATCGTTAATAAGAATAAGTTTAAACAGCGGGAAGGTAAAAGACACAATAAATAGTAGAGGAAAAAAAAAAAAAGAACACACGGTAAATAAACACTGGCTGAAGAAGAATACTAACTAAAGAAGTCAGGCAAAATAAGGAGCTACACAGGAGGCTACAAAACTAACTAAGGTTATGCTGAAATTAACTTAAGATAAACAGAAAACACGATCTCAGACTAAATGGGGCTGAGCTAGGAAACACACAACCCGCATGGCAAAGGACACACAACAAAACGGACTAAAAAACGAAACAGACCCAGGCCCTACAGAGCTCGCACTAGAGTTACCTGACCCTGAGAGAGAGGGGAAACCTTGGTAGACAGCCTAAGAGAAGGGAGAGCTTTAAGGAAGGCAGGCTGAGGAGGTGTGCAAGCAAGGCAGGGGAGGCTTCAGAGTTGGAGAATCAAGAAAATACAGGTGAGTCAGGCTGAAGGGGTCCAGGATCTGAGGTACAGGAAACAGTGTTAAAATCCAGAGCATAATATGCAAGAAAAGACTGAGTTTAAGCCTACTACTGACTGTGGTATGTAAAGATCCAGCTCACAGTAGCGGCTGCAGTCTGGTTTTATGGCAGAGGAAGGTGACTGCTGGTGAACCAGTCTGGCGATTACCAATCGCCTGCCCCTGCCTGCACTCCACACACCTCACTCGTGCTCACCTGGATAAGGAAAAGAGGGAAGGAGGGGGGAAGGGAGACGCTGCCACTAAGCAGAGCTGGAGGCCCTAGGTGCGTCTCAAAGCGATAAAGTTCCATCCTCCCTTCCTCCACTTGCGTCGTTCACTTGAGTCTTAGTTCCTCCCACCAGAGATGGATGCATGGGCGAGACGCGAAGAAATGAAGAGAGGAGAGAGGATGGAGGAGACTCGTTTTTAGAGCAATGGGACATCCTCTCCTCCAGAGCGTCACATGAAGCAACGTGTTTCACTGATGACGGCATCAGCTGATCACCTCTGGATCATCTGTCAGTCAGCTCTAACAAGCTCTAACAGCTGTTTGTGTGTCTGCACATGTGCGCTGTAACAACTCTGATAAAACATAAACAGTAACAGAGCTTTGTCTGTTCCTTAAACCAGTTTAAGAAACACGTTGCCACGAAAAAAACCTGCACTCTGTTTATTCTGTGTGCAGTTAAGAAGCTCGAGGATCACTTTACTGGTAAAATGCGTTATTGTTAGATTATTTATGAATAATTTAGCCTTTATCTAGATGGTGAACTCTGAAACTTATTAATCTAACCTAGTTTATTCTGTTTCAGGAAGATACTATTTATTAGATTTCAGTAAAAATCCTCCATTATATTGATTTGATGATGGTTGTGTTCAGTGTTTTGTGCTTTAAACTCACAACAAACACTTTATTACCTGATATATGATCAGTTTCTGAACAATCCTCAGCACCTGTCCTCAGCTCGCCTTTTCTCTCTCATTAAACTCTGTTGTGTTTGTGAAGTTTCATGTACAGAAGTCTGAGCGGCTGCAGCGTCCAATCAGAGAGCGATATTCCATATGGGGGTGTGTCAGTCAGTGGCAAGACTTCTGCAAAGCCAGCTCACGTGTTTCCTCTAGGGCTGCAACTATCGAATATTTTAGTACTCGCTTACTCTACTGAAAATTACATTGAGTACTCGAGTACTCAGATAAAACGCATTTTGGCGTACTCAAACAGCAATTATTTTTCAAATGGAAATTTGTTTCAAGCAAGTGTAAAATCAAGTCACTTTGGGAGATAAATTTGAAATTCTGACTACATATATGACATTTTAACTAGGAACAAGACATTTTTGAAAGATTTTGAGTCTTTGCAGTGTTCAGACTAAAATGATAATCCCTGCTGTATTGGAGCACATATGGCTCCATTACTACTTGATATTTGTACCCTTCTACCCCTGACACCAGCCCAGTTAGCTCTATTATGTTTTTGTTTTTTAATCTTCTTCACTCTTCAGTGCTGTGTTTTGTAGATTATCTACAACACTAAATCAGTAATCAACTAATTTGCATAACACGTCACTTGTATGTAACGGTTGCATTTTCTTAATATATCACCTCTTCATGGCCCATATCCCTGGACATGTTGGCATGCCTTTTTCCAAGACCAGCCTGGGCAAGGTCAAACTCTTCAGAAGAGGTTGGGGTTGTCTCTGGATTCAGGTTTAGCAGTTATCCATAGATGCTAAAAGGCCTCCAAATTTTTAGATGCTGTGCCATAGGTTTTCAAACTCTGTATCTTTTGCTTTCCAGAACAAGATTTCCTGTGAAAAAAAATGGGAGAGATCTGATTGTTTGGTTGTGAAATTCATTTTATCTCATGCTGATAAAACTCATCTAAATTATTGGTGACACAGCTTTCAAAATGTTTGAACATACCTCATTCACACACCGATTATATTGATTTGTTTATTGATCCATTTACTGCCCATGCTGGTCATGTTACTACTCAATGTGTTTGGTTTTGATGGTGGACGCAGACTCGGCTGTCAGCACTTCCTGTGATTGCTGGCGTCCTTTTAAAAAGCAGTTTGATTTGGCAGAACGACCAAAACAATGACATGGATAAAAAAAAAAGAACTAGACAGAGGAGAAAGGAGGCAGCTCTCCAGAAAGTACTGCGCATGCGCAGTACTTTCTGGAGAGCTGACTCCTTTCTTTGAGGGACAAACGTAAACAAAGTCTTCGTCAGTTCAGAGGTCATTACAGCCACATTGCGCTGTCTGAAGTGACAAAGACTGCAACAGAGGACTATCTCAGAGCGAACCATGATGGAATATTGGTGAAAAACACGAGTTTTTGGACGATTAATGCAGTTTTAGGAGCGGCGCTGTCTATGCCCCGATGGATCCCATTATACGGACGTCCGCTGCATGATTTTGGATCTAAATATCTCCCGAAGCACTGCTTGGATCAGGAAAACCTTCTGGGTGAGTATTTTGTTCTACTTCATTCTATAAACAATGTAAAAGCTGTATAAACCGAACTTTTCCTTTAAGTGCCTCCGTTTCCTGAAAACAACAGCACCAAGGAAGGCTCTGAGCCATCTTTGATGCTGTCACTCTCAATCCCACACCCTTCTCAGTCAAGACCAAGCTCCCCACACCAAAACAGGGCAAAAAGTTTAAATCTGAGGAAAAAAACAATCCGAAAGTGA
>NW_027437190.1:228882-253882 GCF_033239565.1 Halichoeres trimaculatus | reverse complement strand
CAGAGTTACAGTGTGTGGTATATCCCTCATCATGGGGTTTATCATCCCAGAAAAGGCAAGCTAAGAGTTGTTTTTGACTGCGGAGCAGCATACAAAGGGACGTCACTGAACTGTCAGCTGTTGCAGGGCCCTGATTTGACCAACTCTTTAATTGGGGTACTCGTTCGATTCAGACAAGAGCCTGTTGCTGTGATGGCTGATATACAAGCAATGTACCATCAAGTTCATGTTTCTGAAAAACACGTCAACTTCCTCCGCTTTCTCTGGTGGCCTGGTGGAGACACTTCACAGTCTCCAGTGGAGTACCGCATGAAAGTACATCTGTTTGGAGCGGTCTCTTCACCAAGCTGTGCAAATTATGCACTGAAGAGAACTGCAGATGACAATGTCCAACATTTTCCTGAAGAAGTGGTAAACACAGTCAAATGTAATTTTTATGTTGATGACTGCTTGAAATCAGTGGCCTCAGAAGAGAAAGCAGTCCAGTTGGTTAAGGATGTGACTGCGCTTTGCCAGAAAGGAGGTTTTAATCTTTCTAAATGGATCAGCAACAGCCGAACAGTGCTGATGTCAATTGCTGAAGACTGCAGAGCAAAGGAAGTGAAGGAACTGGATTTGGATGTGGACCAACTGCCAATGGAGCGAGCATTGGGGCTACAGTGGTGCATCCAAACAGACAAATTTAAGTTTAAGACCTCACTACAGGAACAGCCACACACCAGAAGAGGCATTTTATCAGTGGTTAGCTCACTGTATGACCCCTTAGGATTTTTGTCCCCATTCACTATTCCAGCCAAACTGTTGCTACAGGAGCTTTGCAGGAGAGGTTTGGGGTGGGATGAAGCCATACCTCATTCCCTCTCCAAGAAGTGGTTTGAATGGTTGGATGATCTTCAGAAGGTGGCTGAGTTCAGTGTGGATCGATGTATTAAATCCAGAGATTTTGGAGACCCTGACACAGCTCAGCTTCACCACTTCTCTGACGCCAGCCAAGTTGGATATGGAACAGTGTCGTATTTGAGACTGGAAAAGGATGACAGAGTTCAAGTTGCTTTTCTGTTGGGAAAGGCCAGAGTTGCTCCACTGAAGCAGATGACGATTCCTAGACTGGAACTCACAGCAGCAGTTCTTGCAGTCAGAGTTGATAAAATGCTTCAGAAGGAGTTGCACCTGAAGCTGGAGAAGTCAGTTTTCTGGAGTGACAGCACAACTGTACTCAAATACATCCATAATGAAACCAGGCGATTTCACACTTTTGTTGCAAACAGAGTGTCCATCATCAGAGAAGCAGCAAGTGTCGATCAGTGGAGATATGTTGGATCAAAGGAGAATCCAGCAGACGATGCCTCAAGAGGAATGAGGGCAGAGACTTTCCTGAAAGGCAGGAGATGGATAAATGGTCCAAAGTTTCTCTGTGAGCCAAAGAAGGTTTGGCCTAAGTTGGATGCTGATCTTGATGTGATTCCTACAGATGACCCAGAGGTCAAAAAGGATGTGACAGTGAACTCTGTTGTTGCAGGTTCTGAGTATGCCACAGATCGCCTGCTTTGTCACTTTTCATCTTGGATGAGACTAAAGAGATCTGTTGCGTGGTGGCTGATGGTCAAGAGAGCTCTTCTGTTACTGGGACAGAAAAGAAAGGAGTTGTGTGCCTCTGCAGAATTCAATAAGGATGAGCTGGGGACTCAAGGATCTGCAGTGGAAAAGAAAATTCAGAGCTTTAAAGCCACGCTCAAAGGACAGAGTCTGAGCCCTGAGGATCTTGAGAAAGCAGAACAGTCAATCATTCAGTATGTACAAAAACACAAGTTTAAAGCTGAAATTGCATCACTGAAGAGTGGCTGTAAAAGTGTTTCTAAGGGGAGTCCACTGTACAGACTGGATCCTGTGATGGACAATGGAATCCTCAGAGTAGGAGGTCGGCTGGGTCGATCAGCAATGCCAGCTCAGTCCAAACATCCAGTAATTCTGTCCAAAGATCTGCATGTGTCTGTACTGATTTTGCGCCATATTCATCATCAGCTGGGCCATGCAGGAAGAAATCACATGATGTCCAGACTGCGGCAGAAGTACTGGATCATCAATGCAAATTCTGCTGCAAGGAAAGTGATATCTGACTGTGTGGGTTGCAGGCGCAACAGAGGGAAGCTGATTGAACAGAAGATGGCAGACCTGCCTGAGGAAAGAGTGTTGCCTGATAGAGCCCCCTTTACAGATGTTGGAGTTGACTACTTTGGGCCTATTGACGTTAAAAGAGGCAGGAGTGTTCTTAAAAGGTATGGAGTGCTTTTCACTTGTCTTACCAGCCGTGCGGTGCATTTGGAGGTGGCACATACACTGGATACGGATTCGTGTATAAATGCTGTCCGCAGGTTCATCTGTAGACGAGGCCCAGTCTCCACCATCAGGTCTGACAACGGCACAAACTTCGTTGGAGCCAACAGGGAGCTGAAAGAAAGTCTGGCTGGTTTAAATCATGTTAACATTCAGAGAGCTTTGGTTCAGGATGGAATCAAGTGGAATTTTAACACAGCTGCAGCTTCTCATCATGGTGGTGTGTGGGAGCGCTTGATTCGTTCAGTGAAGAGCGTTCTCACTTCAGTTCTCAAACAGCAAATTCTGGACGATGAAGGGCTCCACACTGTGTTCTGTGAGGCTGAGGCCATATTGAATGACAGACCAATCACAAAGGTCTCTGATGACCCAGATGACCTGGAGGCACTCACACCCAGTCACATTTTGACGTTAAAAGGCAAGCCAGTCATGCCGCCAGGACTGTTTGATCCCAGCGACCTGTACATCAGAAAAAGGTGGAGGCAAGTACAATACATGGCAGAGCTCTTTTGGAAAAGATGGACTTCTGAATACTTACCAATGATGCAAGAGAGACAGAAGTGGACAAGGCCGAGAAGAAGTCTGACTCCTGGAGACATAGTCCTCATTGCAGATGCCACAGCCCCAAGAGGATCTTGGCTGATGGGGAAAATTCTGGATGTGAGAGCAGATGCCAAGGGCCTGGTGCGCTCTGTGCGCCTTCAAACAAGAACCAGCATTCTGGAGAGGCCAGTGACAAAGCTCTGCCTGCTGCTGGAAGCAGGAGTGTGACAACGTTGGACCTTCCCCTCTCTCTTGTTTTTTCTCTCTCTTGCTTTCTCTCTCTTTTTGACTCTATCTTTTGTTTTGTTTCAGGTTCATCAAGAAGAAGATAATAAGATAGACTGTCTAGTCATTGGTTGGAGTAGAGTGAATAGCTCCTTTGAGAAATTAAAGTAATTGTGATTAAATGCACAATTAGGGGCCGGAGTGTAGGAGCTATTTAGTGTTTTTCTTTGCTTTGTTTAGAATTTAGTTTAGTGTTTAGATTTTCACTATTTTTAAATCAATTTATTTTGATTTAATTATGATTACGTTTTTGTTAGTATTTTAGTAGTTTACCATTCCTTTAGTTTGGGTGTTTTGTTAATTATTTGTTTAAATTGGGCACAGTGGCACTTTAGGTTATATAGGTAAGCTTACGGTAGGGACCAGCATGCACCTGGGTGGGCAGATGGTTTTTTACCGGAGCGGGAGCCACATGGGGAGTTTTCCTTTGTTCTCCGTTTGTTTGATTTTTTTTTGATTAATAAACCACATTTTTGTGAAAGTTTGACATGAGTTTGGACCTTATGATTATTTTCCCATCCGCGTAAACCACAACCCACGGTGCAAGAGTGGCCTTTTGAGTTTTTTTTGTGAAAGTTTGTTTGAAACTTTTGTTGTCTTTTTTTTGGTGGATAAACGGCCACTACAACCATTCTCTGAATTTTTTGCAAAAAACTTTCAACCTTTACTTGAGCACTGGAGATCAGTTCTATTTCGTATAGGCTTCACCCTTTAAGGCTATCGCTAGTTGGTTTACCCTAGTGCGTCAGCGCAGCACTGAAAAAACTTGGTCCACGCCCACCCACGTGATGGGCCTTGAAAGAATATATAGCCCATGTAGACATGTTTTTATTAACAATACTATACAGATGTGCTTTTACTAACTTGGTTGTACACATGTGCTCATTGTTGTTGGTATGCATTGCAGGACACTTGAGGGGGGCTGGGGATTCCTGGGATTTTATGGAGCACCCAGAGTAGAGAGTGACCACAAGTGAAGTTAATGTTTATACCCAATAATAAAAAGAAGTAACTGTGTAACACGAATAACGCAAGTCAGCATTACTTTTTTAGAGTTGAGGTGTTTCAGTCAAAGTGAGGAAGGTAAACAATTAAAGGAAGGAAGGAAGCGAGATTTGTGTGTCTAACAGTTTCTCTACAGATAAGTGAAGGGGGGCTGATCACCCACTTGATGAATGCCAGTCACAGACAGAGCCAGAAGACAGCCGGCAGCCAATCAGAGGGGGACAACACTTGGAGAGCCAATAAGAAGATGACTCAACCTACATTCTTTAGAAAAACTCTGTTAGTGACTATATATTGGTGCTGAGAGAGAGAGTCGGGGTGAGTCTCATGAACTGTCTCTGCAACATGTAGGGAACAGGGAAATGAGGCTGCACCAGAGATCTCTGTAAATGCATATTCTTGACATATTGTTAATAAATTTGTGTTCAACTGAGAACCAGGACGTCTCCTGATCCTTCCCCATCAACGAACTACGCGGAAAGAGGTGAGAGGAGATTGGAGTCAGATTAATAATTTTAGTGTATTTTGGTCAGATTGATAGCATCACATTTCCAATAAGAAGTAGTTTAGGTATTTTAGGAATTTAGAACAGAGACATCATTTGAGAGTGACAAACTATCTGTGAGGTACCCTGTCAGGATCGCAGTATGGGAAACTAACTGAGGTGAACAGTAAAAAGTACCCTGTAAGGCAGTGTGAAAATGTACCCTGTCAGGATAACAGTGTGGGAACATGACTTAGTGCACGGTTAAAGGTACCCTGTAAGGCAGCGTAGAAAAAGTAGCTCTGTCAGGATAGCAGCGTGGGAAGATACTGAGCACCCAGTTAGAGGTACCCTGCAAGGCAGTATGGGAAAGCAGAGTAGGAGTGACACTTAGATGTATGTCATACAACTCACCTCTTTTCCAAGAAGTGGTGACCCCGACGTTGAGGGGGATGGACCAGGAGGACGTAAGTCAAAATAATTATTCTGATATTTTGATATGAAAATTAACATGATTGTCTTTTTTCCTGGAAATTAGGTAACAGCTGATTTCAGGCTGAAAATACTGACATCCTTACGGCCGGTGACAACAACAACAAGGGCCCTCTGTTCAGGAATAAGGTGAGCACAAACCTTTTTAATAGAATTGTGCAAATTGGCTGATTTCTAAAAGATGTTGTTGTCATTGAACAACCAGATGTCATAGTTTAGGGGAAAACAATATGTCAAGAATATTATAAAGGCCTACTCGTATATATTCTTATTATTCAAAGGGAAGGAAAAAAGGGGGTCGGGGACCCACCTTAATATCGGGGGTTAAAGTCCCACCGAAAAGGAATTTTGGTTAAAAGGTAAAAAGGAAATTTGGGAAATAAAGGAAATAAATGGTAAAGGAAACAAGGAACAATGGTATAAAGATTAAGGGTTCCCTCTGGATGTCCCTCTAAAAAGGAAAATGTAGGGCCTTGGTTCTAGTCGGGGTAACCAGGCCCAGCAGGGGTTGACTGTGTGGGCTGGGTCTCTTCTCATTGAGTGATTAAAAGAATTGCATTCTGCTCTGAGAAGTGTGTGTGGGGAAACTGTGGGTGGTTTGTGTTGTAATTTTGGTGACTCTGTCGAGATTGTATTAAAACCGTGCATCACACTGGGATAGAACCCCCAGTGACCCGGCGCAGTAATCCCTCTGAGTACTGTAGAAGCTTCCGGGTCAAGTGTGGTCTCGGGGCATTGTGTCCATACAATCTCAGACTCAGCACGTGTGGTAACTGATTGTATGTGATCATAGTTTCATAAAAATAGTAACACCTGTTTTTGTAAACTTTGGTCAACTATAGTCTAAAAGAAACAACATCCTGCTGGCAGGAGTTAAATTGAAGAAAGAGCTTGAAGAATAGCACCAGGAGAAGCAAACATCATTTCTCTGTGTAGAAAGTATCATGAGGATGCCATAAAAAACAGTTAATACTCACAGAAATACAAGAAACCTGGTCAAACGAAAACTAACAGCAACAATGATACATCAAATTAAATGGGCCGTTAAAAAGAAAGTTAAAACACCACAGCAGAAAAAATAGACCTGAAAAAGTGATCCCCCACCCATAGCCAAAGCTGTACTCAAACCTTCTTGAGCCCAGTCTCTCCCTCCTTGTGTCAGGAGTAGGAGAAGTTGAATCATTGACCCCTGAGGGGGAAGAGGAAGAGGAAGACAGAGGTGATAGTGCATGGTGAAGATCTTATGGAGAAGAATCAGTGAAGTTGAATTGTTGAGGAAGCAGAGAGGATTTTGAATGACATTGAGCCTGAAACAGTTGAGCTTTTGGATAAGGAAAGGAGCACATCTCGTTGAACCACAAGTGGTTGGTTACCAGGGCGTTAGCATAGTTTCAGCCAGTATAGTGTCGAGTAAAAGAGGTCACTCATTCCAGGTATATGCAAAGAAGAACACAGGCTAAGAGAAGACAAACACAGACAGTGGGAGTATGTTAGAAAAAAGAAGAAGAGAAAAAAGACGAGTATGGAACAGAAGGTGAAGATATGTTTGACTTGATAGGCCTCAGCTCAGATGATGAGGACAGTAGGATAAAAAGGTAGTGAAAAGTAGGGTTTGGATCACAGGCTCAATGAAGCAGACAGCACTGAGCAGTGGAGGGGTGAGAAAGGGGACACCAACACCAGACACACAAGCATGACCCTTTCAGGGCACATTTTATGGCCTCGTGGAATCCACACTTTGAAGAAGGACTAGATGTGTTTAAACTTTGGAGGAAGTCAGACATGCATTTATGGCCTGAAAGCTCCTTCCTCTGAGATTGGGACCAACACCATGGATTAGAGTTCCTGAGACATTGAGGGCGGGCGTAAATCTGGGTATAGCAGACATGCATGCTTTAGTGGTTGCAGCCTCGAGTGCAGGAGAGTTAATGAGTGTTAAGAGAACTGCAGGAACTAACTGGATTCTTGATAGCGAACTATATGGCCCACTTAAAATCAGTTCAACAATGCACTGCGTCAACATTACCCATTAACAACAGACAAAGGCCACAGCAGCAACCTCCTCCCCCAAAATATCCCAACCAGAGACCAGATTATGGTCCACAGATAACAGACGTGGTGGTTTCAGAGGGAGGGGTAAAGGGCGAGATGGTGATGGTCCTTAGACCCAAGGCTGCTTCAGATGCAGAGGTCTTCACTGCTGGTCCAGAGCTTGATGAGATGATCAACAGCAACCACAAACGCCATCGCAACAGCTGCCGCCTCCAGCAGCTCATCCACTGCAACCTGTGCCACCTCCTGCTGCAACACCTCTCAGCTCAGAGTGCCGCTCATTCACCCCCAAACAACAGAAGTGGGGACACAGACTGTCAAACAAGTGCTGAAGTCACCTGCCTCCCTGAAGGAACCACAGTAAAGTACCTGATGGACACTATGAGATGTGGCAAGTCTGCCCTATCTCTCAGAACCTCCTCCTACTTCAGCAGATGTTTTCTGGGGACTGTCAATGCCAAAGACTTTGATGAAAGAAAGCAGTCTTTCTCCGTTCACTCAATGGTGTCCGTGGATTCTGTCCATCAAGCTGTTTGCCTCTCTTAAAGATCTTACCACATCACTCTAAATCACACCAAAACTCCTAATCTTGTGTATGAGGAGTCTTTTCATGACCAGATTGAAGGCACAAATTAATAAATTGACTATCTGTGCCTTCTGTGGGTGAAAAGGGTGGAGTTGCTGCTGTCACATTAATTAGACGGAGGAGTATTATTATATTTTTAGGAGATATCTTATGAGGTCCACATATCATAGGTTGTTGTGTAATGTCACTGAATTCACATTTAGTGTCTTTCACAAGTTAGAGAATAGTTTTTACCTCTATGCAGAGGCCAGATCATTCTACCAATCAAGATAACAACAGCTTGACCCCTCACCCTAACCCCCTTCCTACTCCCTCCTCCTTTCTGTGCTCCTCTAAGTACCAGTCATCGTAAATCACACACATAGACATGTTTTCTGAAGAGACACAGAGAAAAGACTTTGTGCCAAAGGTGTAGGGAGATACATTTTGTCAACGAGAGACCAGTCTTGATCCAGTATGTAGATGATATCCTCTTGGCTGCTGCATTACAACTTGCATGTCTCAATACCACTCTGTCAGTCTTTAGTATGGCTGCAACATTGCAGATTAAAGTTAGTAAATCCAAATTACAATACAAGGCTACAAGTTAACTTTTTAGGGTGCATTATCTCTTGCAACTTGTCATCTCTGTCATCTTCTCACCTCATGTCCATCCTCTGTCATAATTGCCCTGAAACGGTCAGGTATGTGCTATTTTTTTGTGCCATAAGGGGTAAAAATACATTCTGGTTATTTAAAATTTCCCACCAAGTGGATAGAGGTAATTCCAACAAAAAAAGAAGATACATGTACAGTTTTTAAAAAATAGTCTAGTAACTGGTATATCAGGAGGTTAAGTTTCTCAATACAGGTCAGGTCTAACATTGGTACACAGTTCAAAAATTCAGACTGTCAAACAGTAGAAGAGGCCTTAGGGATCAAACACAAGTTTTATGATGCTGTTCATCACCCTCAGACAAAAAGACAGGTATGGTGCAGGAACAGAACCCTGAAAACAAAATTTTCAATAATTTGTGCTGACTCAAAGCTAACATGGGTGGAGGTCCTCCCAGTAGCTCACATGTCTATAAGGACCTCAACTAACAATAGTACTGGTTTTTCCCTTTTAGAGCTGTGCACAGGACAGTGATTTAGGACCCAGCAACAATAGTTCTAAAGGGGGACGCCCCTAGACAGCTTGATCATGAATCCTGTTACATCATTCTAATTGCACTGGTAGTTTTTATATCTATGCAGGTTGAGGAGGCCTGCCTGCAACAGATGCAGAAGAGCTCGGGTAAGAGTGCAAGACTCTCCGAGCATGGGTTGCTAAATGTCATATATAGAAAAAGGACTGAGCCACGGTGGACGGGTGCAGTGAAACTCAACAAAATGGCCCACCTCACTCCATGCAGGATGACAGCAACACCTCATCAACATCAGGATGGTGTTCAGGGACTCTTTCCTGCATTGGTAATGTATAAATGGTCTAACAAATGGAAAGGTGTTTTTGTCTCTGTCCTTAGGAGTGGCGGTCCTGGTCCGGAGTGGGGGTTCCTGTATTTCTTCGTATCCTTTGATCCAGTATCTCTTAGAAAATAAATTACCCCCTCCGTGCTAGAGGGCAGGGCAACTGCAGAAAAATAAGATCTGCTGTTAACACTGAATAAAGTAACTTCTTTTAGGTGACCTCATGTAAATGAGGTCAAAAGGGGGAATTGAAAGAATATATATAGCCCATGTAGACATGTTTTTATTAACAATACTATACAGATGTGCTTTTACTAACTTGGTTGTACACATGTGCTCATTGTTGTTGGTATGCATTGCAGGACACTTGAGGGGGGCTGGGGATTCCTGGGATTTTATGGAGCACCCAGAGTAGAGAGTGACCACAAGTGAAGTTAATGTTTATACCCAATAATAAAAAGAAGTAACTGTGTAACACGAATAACGCAAGTCAGCATTACTTTTTTAGAGTTGAGGTGTTTCAGTCAAAGTGAGGAAGGTAAACAATTAAAGGAAGGAAGGAAGCGAGATTTGTGTGTCTAACAGTTTCTCTACAGATAAGTGAAGGGGGGCTGATCACCCACTTGATGAATGCCAGTCACAGACAGAGCCAGAAGACAGCCGGCAGCCAATCAGAGGGGGACAACACTTGGAGAGCCAATAAGAAGATGACTCAACCTACATTCTTTAGAAAAACTCTGTTAGTGACTATATATTGGTGCTGAGAGAGAGAGTCGGGGTGAGTCTCATGAACTGTCTCTGCAACATGTAGGGAACAGGGAAATGAGGCTGCACCAGAGATCTCTGTAAATGCATATTCTTGACATATTGTTAATAAATTTGTGTTCAACTGAGAACCAGGACGTCTCCTGATCCTTCCCCATCAACGAACTACGCGGAAAGAGGTGAGAGGAGATTGGAGTCAGATTAATAATTTTAGTGTATTTTGGTCAGATTGATAGCATCACATTTCCAATAAGAAGTAGTTTAGGTATTTTAGGAATTTAGAACAGAGACATCATTTGAGAGTGACAAACTATCTGTGAGGTACCCTGTCAGGATCGCAGTATGGGAAACTAACTGAGGTGAACAGTAAAAAGTACCCTGTAAGGCAGTGTGAAAATGTACCCTGTCAGGATAACAGTGTGGGAACATGACTTAGTGCACGGTTAAAGGTACCCTGTAAGGCAGCGTAGAAAAAGTAGCTCTGTCAGGATAGCAGCGTGGGAAGATACTGAGCACCCAGTTAGAGGTACCCTGCAAGGCAGTATGGGAAAGCAGAGTAGGAGTGACACTTAGATGTATGTCATACAACTCACCTCATTTCCAACAGCCTCCCGCGCTACCTGCCTATAAATAGCCACAGGTTCATACAATCTGCTTCCTCTTTTTCTTCAGCAGTCATGAGCATCACTAGGAGAACTTCGGTAGCAGTAGGCTTGTCACGATACTGGATTTCTAACTTCGATACAATATTTTGAAAAATATAAATTTTCGATACGATTTTCGATACCACGCAACCAGGGCTTGACATTAACATTTTTGCCCACCAGCCACTGTGGCTAGTGGTTTTTCAGAGTTACTAGCCACTCATCATTTTCACTAGCCACAATTTTGTTGTTGGATAATTAAGTCTAATATGATGAAAGCAGACAAAAACATGCTAAAGTTTACTTGAACTAGATCTAAAACCTTTTTAAATGTGAATGACCTCTGTTTACACTTAAATCAAGACTACATAAATGTTTAACCCCATTATCAGGAATTTAGTTCTAAAATGGTTGTGCTCCTTTCATATGAAAATTTGCAGACAATTAAGACAAAGTAATTAAAGGAGGAGTTTATTATTGCATTGACTGAAATTTGTTATACTTGAAGGTTAATTGAAAAGATAAAAAATAAACTGAAAAACTAGCAAGAAAAAATGTTTGCTTAGATATTTATTTACAACAGTAATTTTTCAGTAATAAACTAAGTACCATACTTTCTGGGCTATGTCACTTAGTAGTATAATTATACATTTTTTAAAGTCGTATCAAACAAAAGAAAAAAAAAACGTCATGAAGACGAAAACAGCAGATAGGCTATAAGTCACACTGGGGCATAAGTTTCATTTATTTAGAATGATTTGGTTTATTTACAGTATTCCCAGAGTGAACTTTTTACATGTAACTGTGATAAATGTGTGTACATGTGTGTAACTCTTCGGTTAACGAGCAGCGCAGCCGCGAGTCATCAAAGCAGCACACCGCTCCTTCACACACGAAACGCTCCCAGTTTGCTCCGGCTGATGCCAAATTAAATTTTCATGAGCCCACGGACAGAGATTCTCTGCCCCGTGTGGACAGGTTGGCTACACCTTTTTCCCTCTCTTCACAGACAGTGGAAAACGAGCCTGATCAGCCCTTTCGGTCCGAGCCCCCCTATGGGCTGCAGCGCAGCTTTCTCTGACGCAAGCAGCGGCGGCAGGGGCTCTAAGCTGGCTCACCTCTCTCTCGGAGGAGTAGCCACAGCAACATGTGCGCCCACTCTCAGAGCGTTGCTCAAAGTGCCGGCGCGTATGTTCGCTGGACAGGTGGATGGACAGGCTGATTGCTAGGGGCAGTTTGCTTCGACTCCTCCACCGTTCAGCGGGATTCTGGAGACACACCTGTCCTCACAGGACCAGTGTGTGTTCCTCCAGAAGGAGGTGCAGGAGCTTCTGCTAAAAATGTAATCTCCAGAGTCCCACGGGGAGAGGAGAATCAGGGGTTTTACTCCCGCTATTTCCTGGTTCCCAAGAAAACGGGAGGGATGAGACCCATTCTGTACCTGTCACTGTTCAACAAAGTGATAATGCAGCGTCTGTTTCACATGCTGATGACAAAAGAATCCCCCCCCCCCTTTAGTGTCACCCGATTTGGCTCACTGGAACGACCCAGTCCCGTTAGGGAAGGCATCATGTCACGTTTCTGTGTTCACGGATGCTTCTCTCTTGGGGTGGGGGAGCACGTGTCTCTCTCAGGTAGAGGGGGGGCAGTGGCCAGCTCACATGTCTCTCCACATAAATGCGTTGGAGCTTCTAACAGTGTGGAAAGTGGTCCAGCATTTCGCTCCTGTTTTACAGAAGCAGCATGTTCTGATCCACACAGACAACCAAGTAACAGCGGCTTATATAAACCGTCAGGGCGGTGTGCGCTCGGCGCAGCTGCTAGACATAGCCAGAAAGTTGTTATGTTGGGCGCACAGACATCTCCTCTCGATCAGAGCGGTGAACATTCCTGGTGTGCTAAACAGGGGGGCGGACATCATGTCGAGGGGAGGTCCTCAGGCGAGAGACTGGAGCCTGCACTCCGAGCTGGTGTTTCAGATTTGGTCTATGTTCGGAAAGGCAGAGGTGGACGTGTTCGCAGCGCGAGAAAACACTCAGTGTGCCCTGTGGTTCTCTCTGAGCGCACGAGACAACCCCCCTCTGGGGGTGGATGCCGCCCCTGGCCCCAAAAGCTTCTTTATGCTTTTCCGCCCGTCCCTCGGATTGCTCGGTTTCTGAGGAGGATTCAGGAGGAGCAGCTGTCAGCTGTCCTCATTGCTCCGGAACGCACGGGAGCGTCATGGTTTCCATGGTTACAGCGCCTGCTAGTGGGTCTGCAATGGATGATCCAGTGGCGGGGGGATGCTCTCTCCCAAGCAGGGGAATGATCAGGAGTTTCCCAGTGATAGGTCAGCGTCTGTGGGCCTGGCTGCTGAAAGGGAGCGCTTAGAGAGGCTCGGACTCTCGCCCGGGGTTGTGCGCACAATCCAGAGCGCAAAAGCTGCATCCACGAGAGCAGCTTTTCAGCGCTGGTGCATGGAGTCAGGCTGGGACCCAGTGACTTGTCCCCTGCCTCGCGTGCTGTCTTTCCTCCAGCTCCTAATGGACAGAGGATTGGTTTTAGAACGGTTAAAACTTATGCAGCTGCGATTTCAGCTTGTCATGAAGGGTTTGGTGACAGAACTGTGTTTAGTCACCCGCTGATGAAACGCTTGCTCAAAGGCGTGAGGAGAGACAGACTGATTTCTCGTTCTTTTGCTCCTCGGTGGGATTTATTGCTGGTTTTACGGGCGTCGAGCAAGGCTCCGTTTGAACCCCTGTCTCAAATCTCACAAAAGTTCTTATCACTAAAGACAGCTCTACTTTTAGCTCTTACGTCAGCTAAGAGAGTGAGTGATATGTCAGCTCTCTCGGTCGCTCCATCTTGCCTGCGCATTCAGGGAGATTGCAGCTCGGCTGTTCTACGCCCTAATCCTTCCTACATGCCTAAGAATATTAATAGCTCTTTTAAATGAAGAGTTATCAAGTTGGAGGGATTTTTCCCTCCTCCACATGTCTCTGGGGAGGAGACTACATCACACCTTTGGCCTGTGCGCGCTCTGTCATGTTATGTGGAGCGCACGGCCACACTGCATCACCCTCAGCGCTTATTTGTGCATCATAGAGAGCACTCGCAGGGGCGCCCTCTCTCTGCTCAGCGCCTGTCACATTGGCTGTGTGAGGCTATTTCACAGGCTTATGTGTCAGCTGGTTGTGTTCCTCCGGAGCACATCAGAGCACATTCTACGAGAGGAATTTCTTCCTCTGTGGCTTTGCACGGTGGGATGTCAGTGGAAGATATTTGCGCTGCAGCATCTTGGTCTTCCCCATGTTCTTTTGTTCGGTTTTATTTGAGGGATGTCTCTCTCTTCTCTATGTCCCACTCTGTGTAAGGAATCCTATCAGAGTGATAGTTAGGACATGAATGAATTCATTTTGTTTTTTGGATGAGACAGATGTGTTATTGAGTCTGTTCTGTTCATTGTTTGACTGTTACAATGCGTAACGGTCGTCTTCTCTGCTTTTCAGCAACAGAGTCGCAGAGTCAGCCCTTATGGATCGTGAGTATTCATTATCTGGAAGCTGATTAGGAAACACATCATCAGGCAGTTGGTTTTGCGCACGTATGCGCATTCAGGGCACAGGAGTTCACATGATGCAGAATTATGTGAATGGGTGTGTGTGCGGGCCTGAGTTAATTCTTGGAAGCTTTGATGCTGGGCTCTTTCGGATGAGGACCCAGTGAGGCATTGACTACATCCTGCTTTGCCTTTAACCCACAAGCGAAAGCCTTAAAGAGCGAAGCCTATACGAAATATAACGTTAGTTACGTATTGTAACTCCAGATTCTATGGGTATAGGTGCAGCCCTTTAAGCCATGTGCCTCACTGGTTCCCTTATCAGCTGAAGAAAAAGGCTGTTATCGGGAGCAGATTGTATGAACCCATGGCTATTTATAGGCAGGTAGCGCGGGTGGCCCATCACGTGTGGGCGTGGACTAAGTTTTTTCAGTGCTGCGCTGACGCGCGAGGGTAAACCCACTAGCGATAGCCTTAGGCCCCGTTTACACGGAGACTCCCGCAACGATTCTTCCTTTGCGTTTTCAAAAGCCACCCGCGTTTACATGAGGACGGCGTGAAAACGATCCGCGTTCATACGACTCCAGGAGGAGAAGTCTCCTCTTCTGTTCTTTCTTTTTCTGCCGTTTTGTTGTGTGAGACGGTCGGCAATCCAACCGTAACGCGCATTACCGCCAACTACTGGCTCAACTGGAAATGTGGCTGAGCGCGGAGCCTTCACCTAAAACTGCGAGTGCGCATGCGGTGACGTCAGCGTTTCACCCTGAGACGCTCCGCTCTGTGTTTACACGAAGCTGGATGGAGGAGCGGATTCAGATCTTTCCACTCTGGGGAGCGTTTTCAAAAGTTTGCGGTTTCACTGAAAACGCAACGTGGTCTCGTCTAAACGGAAGGCCAAAACGCAACGAAATGTTTGCGGAATCGACCGTTTTCGGGGTCGTGTAAACGGGGCCTTAAAGTGCTGCGCCTATACTCATAGAATCTGGAGTTACAATACGTAACTAACGATCCGACTAGGTGGTCCACTATCCCTTTATCATTACCAGGTCGTATCAACCTGATCAAAATGATGGTACTTCCCTGCTTTCTTTATATCTTTCAACATGTTCCAGTGCTCATCTGAAAATCTTTTTTTCTTCACTTGGCCAGCTGAGTAATTCCTTTTTTTAAGGTGCAATAAATAAGCTAGAATAAAGATCAACTCTCCAAATTCCTAAATCTCTCTGGGGTCTGGCCTCACCTGATTTTTGCCATACTACTGGGCTAGCAATATCAGCAAATCCTTTATTGGAATGTTAAGGTCACTCCTAATAATCACCCTCTATGGGCCTGCATGGAACCAGCCTCCTCACCCGTTGCGTTATGGTCAGTGATTTGTTCACAGTTACGTTCACCAATCAAGCGAATAGCACAGAACACCATTATTTCTGAGACCTTGAAAATTTGGAGTCAATTAAGGAAACAATTTGGTCTACATTCCTCATCGAAACTTGCTCCAGTTTATCGAAGCCTTTTTTTTCTTCCATCCTGCTCCAACTTAGCTTTTGAATCCTGGTCAAATAAAGGTCTGCAAATTCTTGATGACTTTTATATCCTGGGTGTTTTCCCTTCATTTGCAGAACTATCAAAAAAAAATCTCTACTTTAATCTCACTTATTTTTTAGATCCGTCATTTGTGAAAAATCAATTCCCTCACTTTCCCAAGATCTTTCTTCTTTCTTTCCCACTCTCCCTAAAGATCCTTAAAACCCCTTAAAACACTTAAAACCCACAGAGAGAGAAAAATAACACTGGTGTTTAGTGTTTAAAAAGCTCCTTGACCCAATTAAAACCGAGGTTCAATATAAAAAGGTCCTGTGAGGGTACTTAACTCAGAGAGGGGTGCATCCAACGTTGCTTCCCCTCAAAGCCAATGCCAGTGCCTCACAGCAACGGTCCCCTTGGCAACTCCACGGTGACTACCCAACATCAGCCTCCACCCAACCGTAAAGGCCCACAACCTGCTGCTGCTTCTTCTTCCTGAGCAATCGGGTCTTTTCAGGGTTGCTTCTCGTGCTTTGCTGCGGCCCTGCTGTCGTCCCTCTCTGCTATCTGTTGCTCTTTTTAGGTGTCTGTACTGAAGTCTTGCCCAACGGTCCCCAATGAGCTGGTTTTAGGGGGGATACTTCAGGGCCAGCCAGAAAAGTCATTACCTACCCACACACTTCATAAAACACAGCATGCAATAAAAATGTGAAAGACCAACCCTGTCACACATACACAGATTCTGAAGATTGTCGTTTAGGCTCCTGTATGGCAGCTGTTACTACTGTCAGTCATGTCTGTGACTTTTGAGGAGCTGACTGCACCCGGCGTACTGCCGGTAAACATCAGAGCAGGTTATTTTGACTTTTTTTTCTCGTCCTTTCGACTTTGATCTCAAATTATTTTTTGACTGTATTCTTGACATTTCAACTTTATTCCCGTCATTTCGACTTTAATCTTAAATTTGTTTTTCAACTTTATTCTGGTCATTTCCACTTTGATCTTGAAATTTCAATTTTATTCTCGTCATTTCAATTTTATGCTGCATTCCATTTGTATTCGGAAGTCAGAATTTCTGAGTTCCAGGTGGGAACGCCCAACAGGAACAGCTGCAGTTGCTCTGCAGCAGGCGATGTAGCTGATGCCGAAACAAATTGTCTTATGGCTGCCAGAATAGCTCTTCCTATGCTCTCAGCCATACCAGTCTCCCTCCACATTTTGTGCGATATATGTCTTTTTAATTAATTCAGCTAAAACACCACAATTAAATAAATCGGATTCTCTCTATCAGCTGTGATAGCAGCCGTTTATTTCTGACACTGCATGATAACATGTTGAACACCACAATGGTACCTCTGTGAGCTTTTATTTTGGTACTTCTTGTTACCGGGAGTTTCAATTTGTTTAAGATTTTTTGATGAAGGAATATGCAAATTTCTGTTCTTAAAACAGACCTAATGTGCAAAGAATTACATCATAGGTCTGTTGCCCCACCCTACAACTATATTAACTTTTTTGCTTATATGACCAAAATATGCAGCTCATCGATGCAGATTTTTCTCGACAACATATCAGTTGTAAATACTGACATAAGCATCCAATATTGATATCATCCAATATAACTGTGTATCCCTAATGCCATTTAACCAAACCTGAGCTTCTTTAGGCATAAAAATATGGTCAATCTAGAACTTTTTGTCAGTTATGTGTGCTACTGCAAGATGACTATCCTAAGATGTGTTGTGACTGCTTGTCTAATGAATGAATCCAGGCCCACGCAGTGATTCAGGAGTTGGAAGCCACCAGCTAACTGTATAATAATACAGTTAGCTGGCCACTCTCAGATTCACCTACACCCACTTGTGCCAAGTTTCAAACATCCATTCTGCACTTCCAGTTACCACTGGCAGGCATTTCAAAATAAAAGTGCATGTTTTACCAAACATCACAAGATAAAGGGGCTAACATGGATGGCTACCCTGCAAGTCTGCAGGTAATGCAACACCAATTGGATTAAAATGTTGGAAACAACCGCTACTTTAATTATACAATATATGTCATATTTCCAGGTGGTCAGTGCGAAAGAAGACCAATCACGATTCCACCTGATTCTAGTGGTGTCAAGGGGTGCGTCTCAATGCGCTAATTTTGTGCCCCTACCCACTCTATCTCCTCCGCAGCACCGGCAATACTTTTAGTCGCCATTTTGAAGACTGTCCCTAAGCAGTAACTGTACTTAGGGGAGAGAGGAGAGAGCATGTAGGAGACTGATCGGAGGAGCTATGATCGAGGAAACACGAGAGCTGGCTTTGCAGAGGTCTTTTCACTGACTGACACGCTCCCCATATGGAATATCACTCTCTGATTGGACGCTGCAGCGGCTCAGACTTCTCTACATGAAACTTCACAGACACAACAGAGTCTGATGAGAGAGAAAAGGCGAGCTGAGGACAGGTACAGAGGATTGTGCAGAAACTGATCATAAATCGATTATTAAGTGTTTGCTGTGAGTTTAAAGCGCAAAACACTGAACACAACCATCATCAAATCAATATAATGGAGGATTTTTACTGAAATCTAATAAATAGTATCTTTCTGAAACTCAACAAACTAGGTTAAATTAATAAGTTTCAGAGTTCACGATGTAGATAAAGGCTAAAGTATTCATAAATCTAACAATTACGCATTTTACCGGTAAAGTGATCCTCGAGCTTCTTAACTGCACACAGAATAAACTGAGTGCAGGTTTTTTTCATGGCAATGTGTTTCTTAAACTGGTTCAAGGAACAAAGCTCTGTTTACTGTTTATGTTATGTGCCGACACACAAACAGCTGTTAGAGCTGACTGACAGATGATCCAGAGGTGATCAGCTGATGCCGTCATCAGTGAAACACGTCACTTCATGTGACGCTCTGGAGGAGAGGATGTCCCATTGCTCTAAAAAGGAATCTCCTCCATCCTCTCTCCTCTCTTTATTTCTTCGCATCTTTATCGCTTTGAGATGCACCCAGGGCCTCCAGCTCTGCTTCGTAGCAGCCTCTCCCTTCCCCCCTCCTTCCCTCTTTTCCTTTTCCCAGGTGGGCATGAGTAAGGTGTGCGGAGTGCAGGCAGGTGCGCGGAGTGCAGGCAGGTGCAGGCGATTGGTAATCACCAGACTGGTTCACCAGCAGTCACCTTCCTCTGCCATAAAACCAGACTGCAGCCGCTACTGTGAGCTGGATCTTTGCATACCACTGTCAGTAGTAAGCTTAAACTCAGTCTTTTCTTTCATAATGCTCTGGATTTTAACACCCTGTTTCCTCAGATCCTGGACCCACTCTGCCTGACTCACCTGTATTTTCTTGATTATCCAACTCTGAAGCCTCCCCCGGCTCGCTTGCACACCTCCTCAGCCTGCCTTCCTTAAAGCTCTCCCCTCTCTTTGGCTGTCTAAGGTTTCCCCTCTCTCTCTGGGTCAGCTAACTCTCTAGTGCGAGCTCTGTAGTGTGGTTGGGTCTGTTTGGTTTTAGTCCGTTTAGTTGTGTCCTTTGTCATGAAGGTTGTGTGTTTCCTAGCTCAGCCTCATTTAGTCTGAGATAGTGTTTTCTGTTTATCTTCCTTGAGTTAATTTCAGCATAGCCTTCGTTTTGTAGCCTCCTGTGTAGCTCCTTATTTTGCCTGACTTCTTTAGTTAGTATTCTTCTCCAGCCAGTGTTTGTTTACCATGTGTTCTTTTTTTTCCTCTACTATATATGGTGTCTTTTACCTTTCCGCTGTTTTGAATTATTCTTATTAACGAGTGTTTTAATTGATTGTGTTTTTATCCAATGTGTTTTTATTGATCCTGATTTTAAGCCTGTACAGCACTTTGGCCAACTGGGGTTGTTTTAAAATGTGCTATATAAATAAAGTTAGACTTGACTTGACTTGACTTGACTTTGGTTATATAAATAAACTCTTTACTGCAAATTTTCTGGTCTGCTGTGTCTCCCTGTTGTCCTGCATTTGAGTCTCTGATCCATTATTTGACAAGTGGATGTACTGGGACCTAATCTAAAGTGTCACGGTGTCAGGGAAGAACACTCTCTTTATTGTGCATCCAATGTGAGTTTGACCTCCACTACCACCAGATGCAATTGAATTTCGAAGCATGCCAATAGCGGAATGCCCATTGTGCAAAGTAAGTCTTCCTTTGCAGATTTTGGCTCTTCATGTTCAGGAGTGCATGGAGTCTCAATCTGCAGCAGAAGATAATGTGGTAAATGTAGCTCTGGTATACTTGATTTTGCTTTGTGAATGTGACACTAATTTTATATTCTAACTGTTCTTCAGTTTTGTTGTAACACAGATATTTGTGGGTCATATTATAGACATGTCAAAGTGAGGTCCAGATGGTTCCTGCAGATGACAGCCTCTCCTCTGTGGCATGACACAGAGACATTTAATTGAATAGTTGCAGTACTTATAGTTAATTACTATATGACCTTTTGAGATGCCTGCAATGTAAAGGATGAGGGGCAGTATTTAACCCTTAGGATCCCAAGCAAGGAACAAAAATTGAATTTTTCTGATTTAAAAAAAATCTGGAAATAAGTTGGGAGTATACACAACACACTTTTAGGTTCCCTCAAGCATCAAGAACACAGGAAAAAGTGGTGTGGCCCTACCCTTACAGAATCTACAAATTCTGAGACCTAAGATAAGTTGATTGGAATTTTTAGGCCATTTTTGCTTCTGTCACATTTTTACTCACTGTGGACTTATTTTTCACTGCAATAATAATTTATACACTTCTATGAGGTCAGACGAACCAGGGCTGAAGCCAGATGTAACTCAACAACCTCTCATTAATATAGCATAACCAGAATACAAGAAAGTGTTCAATAAAGAAAAGCGGACATTGAAGTTTTCTGAATATTTACTTTAAATCAATGAAAACTGTGAATACCTATGTACAGAACACTTAATTCAAGTCTTGGATCAAAGAAAAAACAAGTTGTTAAGTATCTAAAAGCTCTGAACACACAAACTGTTGCTGATTGGTGCAGAGCAGCCCCAAGCTGAAACATGACACAAAGCAGATGGAAGGCAGTTCTCAAGAATTATTTAGATGTAAATACAGGACATATATCGAGGGCTTGTACAGAGTGTAGAATTACTTGTTTTTGTGCAGAATTGAGCTAGGGCAAATGGTTCATTTACTGCAGATTTACAAAAAGGGCGTGTGAATAAACACTGCAAACGATGTCGATGGCAGTTTCACAAAACCATCGTTCTTTCCGGCATTTCCTCGGCATGTTGCTGACATCGCATGTAATACATCAAGGTACCCTCGGAAACTTGAGAATCTGAGGATAACGCCACTTTTTACAGCTTATGAATAGGACAAACTGTTTGTACATGCCAGTCGGCCTGAGATCTTCAGGGTTACTCATTTATTAATCTCCATCAGAAGTTCTGATGCCATATCTGTTTCATCAAATTCACCCCAGAGTTCTTACAACTTCATGCAAGCACGTGTGGGGAAAGGTAAAATAGATAACATTATATAGTGAGATGCTATTACGACCTACTACCAATAGAGGTTGCTAGTGAGTTGTTTATACAGGGGTATAACCAGAAGAAGAGTGTGAGTTGCTATGATAGAAAACCTGTTGTAAGTTCCCCCCAAATTCAAAGTCAAGTCGAATAATAAGTAAATGCGTGCTTCTCTTCATAAATATCTGAAGATATTACATATAATATGGGGTTATTTTACATGAAGATGCAACTTACATTACCCGTTTTTGCTATTCTTTTCAACCAAGATTCTTATTGTACTTTTGTAGATGAATAGACGATCTTGAGACGGGTAAGGCAAATGCCTTGAGCCAGGATAATAGAGAAGAAGTCATCAAAAAGTAAATCTAGTGTTTAAATACATGAAGTTATCCTTGTGCATTTGTTTTCAACACAAGTGGTTTACTTCTACTGATTATGCTTACTGTTTGACAGTGTTGATGATATCTTGGAAACCATTTGTCAAAGAGTTGATGTTGAAAAGCAGTTCCGTATCCAGATCTCAACAAACATCCTTGAGAGAGGCCTTCTGTAGTTGTAACGCCAGCAGAAAAATTCTCCCACTGCTACACTGGCAGTCACCTTCTTTGGAGACACAGGGGTGGACACAGGTGCCCTCCGACAAAAAAGTCTCACTTTTTCAGTCTTACACAGACTCTTACAGAGCAAGCAGAAAATTAGATCGAGACTTAGATGTTGATTCAACTATTTAGTCATATTGTTTTGGCTTTTCTAACAAAACTGTGTCCCTGATTTATGGTTCTTAGGAGAATCCCATGATTCTCCTAAGAACCACGCGTCTTAAAGGGGTTCAATTTTATGACCTTTAAGCTACTGAATGAGAGTTTAAAAAATAAAAATAAAGAAAAGGACATCCTATGTTAAACTTTCATCTATTAAAAAAGATATGCACTTACTTAAGGATTTCTATTCTTGAGAAGTATGTTACGCTGCAAACTTTGTTTCTGTTCTCTTCTGTCTTTTCCTGTCTAAAGTCTTATCTACTGCTGTTACAAATTAGAAGAAATATAAAAAACATGCAAATTATTTTGTTTGAGCACCACAGTAAATGCTTTGTTTTGTTTTGTTTTTATGTTGAAATGGTGACTGGAATTGAAGGTCGATTCTTTGAGGGACCTCGACATCACAAAAGCCCACAATATTCTCTGACTGATTTTGATTGTGGTCTCTACAGGTGTGTTTATATTTTTATGCTGATCATTTTGTAAGGTATTCTAACTTAAGTGATACAACTGTGCAATCATTTTGTGAATAGGACCGTAGGAGAGATTTTAGCTGCAAGTTTGGCTCAAGGTGCCCCGACCCCAGCCTTTTTCAGCCCTGGGACCTACAGTTACCTCGGTAGTGGCCATATAAATCCAATAATTCTCAACAGTGATGCAGTAGCAGATGACCAGTTTCAAGGGTTAATTGACCAGGTATAACCTTGATGTGCTGGAAATGATGAGCTATAAGAGGATATAGAGCATATTGTGTCAAGAAATACTGTTAATATATATATATATATATATATATATATATATATATATATATATATATATATATATATATATATATATATATATTTTTTTTTTTTTTTTTTTTTTTTTTTGCCGTGGTCATTTTATTTTCAGGTTGAGCTTTGAACTGCCTGATCTAGCGGATGAAATCCTTAACTGTGGATATACTGTTTATACTATCTATCTCCAACAGGGATTCCATTGTTAGGTATGCAATTTTTTCTGTATGCACAAAATGTACATACAGAATGGAGGGTGCCATTCTGTATGTACAGAATGTTGTGGTGTTACGGGTCCCGGGCACGGTGACCACAATAACAAAAAGAAATCAATCTGCAGAATAAAGGTAGAGTCTCAGAGTCAGAACGACAGGAGCACTCGTATCTTTCTCCAGATTGCGTCTCTTTAATTCTGACTAACTTGTGTACAAAAGACATAGTGCATTTTCTTTGTCCTAAGGAAAAATATCCTCCTAAAAACAACCAAATCTGGTTTATGTGTAACAGTTCTATTCACAACAGCTATAAACTGCATATTTCTGTGCTTTCAAACACTTTAAAGTGACTTAAGTTGTACTAAACATCTTTAATAACAAAGTGACAAAACACATTTAAGATTACTCATCCACACTCTTATGTAAGTGCTACAGCTTTTTCATATATAGACATTGCACTTAAACTGTACATTTCTAACTGAACATGACTTTCTCTGAATTACAAAACAAATACACAACTAGGAAATGTTAAAACACTAAGAGTCACATCAGGAACCGTTTCACATGAGTGGGAGCATTATGTGAGTACAAAACCCTTCACAGATGTTAATGAGACAATACAATACAAAACCTTAACCATCTACTGACCTGCAGAATAAAGGTAGAGGCTCAGAGTCAGGACAACAGGAGCACTCGGATCTTCTCCAGATTGCGTCTGAGGGGAGTGAGATTTTTTTCCCTAGGATGAAATCGGGAAATCCACGCCCCCAGCCCATGTGATTGGTTCCTGCAGCATCTCTTCTTCTTCTGTGTAATCCTGCTGATTTGTCATCGAGTGCGTTTCATGCGCCACCATCGGTCTCCGAGGGAAATGAGGCTTAATAACATTTAAAATGTCACACTACTTTAGAATTACCACATATTAAATTTCAATTCAAGAACTGAACACTTTCAACACAGCGTGGTGAGAGCGGCGATGTAATTGCAGTGAAAATATAAAAACCATTCGAGCATTCGAGGTAGAAGTGTGTGGAAGTGTGGAAGTGAGAGACGTGGAGGGTTTTATAGCCCACTACCCCTCCCCACGGATCAGTTTGGAAATGGCCCTTAATGTGGCGGACACTCCGCGAGAACGCGCAAACGAAGGGGTAAGCTGGTAGGGAGAGTGTGTAGGGGGCGGTTTGAAAAAGGCCCTGGGTGCATCCGAATAGTCCTTTTTTGATAAGGAACCTTCCTAACTGAAGAAATGACCCGGAAGCATTTACGCGTCGGCCATGATAAGTGCCGTTCGAATTCTCCAAAAGTTAAGGAAAGGAGGGTCGTTGCTTCCTTTAATATCTCCTTTAGCTTAGGAAACACCGGACCATCCTTTTCAAAAGGAAAGGAGAAGAAAACGCCCCATAATGCCTTGCGGCAAGTGACGTGTATAAATACGGCTCCTGCCGAAAGTTTATGGAAACTTATGATGGAGAAGGGACAGAAATTATGTGCGAGACTGTTGCTTTTCTAACATTTACCATCATGTGTCTGCCTGAATGTGTTTATTGTGTTCACGATGTATGAACCTCAAAAAGATTTATAACCCGAAACGTTTGGTTGCAATTCCGAACTGAAGCAATGGATCACTAGTGATAGAAGTAATAATGTTTATTAAAATAAATAAAAGAAGGACAAATGAGGAATATTACAATACTCCAAATATAATAAATTCAAACAATGTTCATAATGATATATGTGAATGAAACAGGGGGTGTAGTGTTTCTGACAGTCTGCTGTATTATCCAAGACAGTCCTCTTGTGTTATTAGGCAGATTGTCAACATTTATAGATGCTCTCACGAACCTCACAGCTGTGAGCAGGAAACACACACTGTATGACCAAAGACAAAACACCATCACATCTCCGCTGATCATGGATTATTGATGTTAGCCGGTGAAGACAAGAAACAATGTGAGATAAGGCACAGGACAAATGCGCTTCTTGTAGTTCATTTTTCAAACATTGTAGTTCGTCGTGACTTCGTCAC
>NW_027437190.1:204882-228382 GCF_033239565.1 Halichoeres trimaculatus | reverse complement strand
TGCTAAACATATCGCTCAAACAAAATCAGCAACCACCTTAAAATTTCATACAGACCATTTGGGATTGTCTGACCCTTGGAGAACTAGGTTTCCTTACAACAAAGAATTTTCCTTCTTTTCTCATGTGCACCATAGCTTCTCACAAATAGATTTCTTCCTACTGGATAATAAACTGTTGCACAGTACTGTTGCCTGTGAATATCATAGTATAGTCATCTCTGTTCATGCCCTTGCATCAGTAGACATTACTTTCTCCCTCTGCAGACCTGCTCACAAATTCTGGAAATTTAAGTCACAGTTGCTCTCTGAAGCTAAATTTAAAGAATTTCTCATTGAGGAAATCAATTTCTTCTTTAACAATTACAATAATTGACATGCCTGATATCAGCAGTGATATACTGTGGGATTCTTTTAAAACATATTTATGCGGGCAGATCATCTTATTTGTTTCCCATTCTAAAAAATCATAGCTTTCTAAGTTGACAGAACTATCCGATAAAATCCGTATTTTAGATGCCCAATACGCCTCCAATCCCTCAGCTGCATTATACAAAAAGAGATTACAGCTACAGTCTCAATATGAATTGCTATCAACCAGCAAAGTTGAAATTCAGCTTTTACAAACAAAGCAACGCTTCTTTGAACAAGTTGATAAACCTGGCAAACTATTAGCATATCAAGCCCGCTCTGCAACTGCCTCTAAACTCATACCTAACATAGCATCCCCAGCTGGGTTAGTTACAACAGATCCTAGGGAAATTTTTAATACTTTCTCTAATTGTTATTTAACACTCTACTCGTCCGAAATCTCCTTCCACAACTGGTCAGAGCCAAACCCCCTAGACTACTTTACATTCCCTCAAGTAGACAACAATGTGTTTAGTAATCTAGGAGCCTCCATAACATTTGCTGAGGTCCAAGAAGCTATCGGGTCTTTACAAAGCTCCAAATCCCCTGGACGGATACTCCACAGAATTTTTCAAAACCTTTTCTAGCAAACTAGCTCCCATCCTAGCAAGGGTATTTAATGATGCGTTTGCAAGAGGGAAACTTCCTTCTACATTCTCAGAAGTGTCAATAACCTTGTTACTTAAGAAAGATAAAAATCCTCTCCACTGCAGCAGCTATAGGCCCATCTCCCTCTTAAATGTTGACTCTAAAAATTGTCCAAAGTGCTCGCCACTCGTCTCCTGAAGGTCACCCCTACACTAACGAACCCACACCAGACCAGTTTCATCTCTGGTCGACAATCTTTTTCAGTAATACTAGAAGGTTATTCAACATCATCTGCTCTTCTTCAGACTCCATCCCGGCTGAAATCATCCTATCTCTAGACGCCGAAAAGGCTTTTAATCGGGTCGAGTGGAGCTACTTGTTCCATATTCTAAGTAAATTCAGTTTTGACTCCAACTTCATATCATGGATTAAGCTTCTTTACATTTCCCCCTGTGGCTAAGATTAATATTAACGGTATAAAATCTAATTCATGTCCTTTATCCTGGGGCACTCGTCAGAGATGCCTGCTTTCCCCATCTCTGCTTGCTCTAGCCGTCAAGCCCTTAGCTGTATGGCTTCGTTATGAAGATAAATTTGAAGGGATTTTCTCGATTTGGCTTATTTCTTTATGCAGATGACCTTCTGCTTTACATCACCGATCCAACTTCATCACTTCCTGTTATCTTGGATATTCTAGAACAATTTATGAAATTATCTGACTATAGAATTAATAGGGATGTCCCGATATTACATTTTCACTTCCGATACGATACCGATACTGCAGCATTGAGTATTGGCCGATACCGATATTAATCCGATACAATGTCAGCATTAAACATGCATACTTTTATTACTTATTTTGTAGTATGTCTGTCATGTTAGAAAAGACTTGATTCAGTGATTTTATTCAAACAAAGAACAGCAGTCAGCAACAGTAGGTATGAGGAAAAACTGACCCATCTATTATTAACCAACGGGTAACAGAAATTTTAACATTAAACATAAAAAATACTAGTAATTGAATAAAATAAAGAATAAATTAGAAAATCCAGAAAATAACCTAAATAAATCAAATAAAAACAGCAGGAGCGGAGTCTGGAATGGACTGCTTATATCAGAGTGCTTATATCGGAGATTTTAGATGCATTCCGATACGATACCGATATTTGTTTTTTTTTGCTGATATCGGACCGATATCCGATATTAATATCGGACTGGGACACCTCTAAAAATTAACCTACATAAAAGCGAGTACCTTCCAATTAACTCCACTGCAGAGAACCTCCCTCTCGCTCTCTTTCCTTTTAGGAAAACGACCCAAGGATTAAAATATCTTGGTGTTCTTGTAACAAAACCATTCTCTGAGTATTTTTGCAAAAAACTTTCAACCTTTACTTGAGCACTGCAGATCAGATCTGACCAGGTGGTCCACTATCCCTTTACCTTTACCAGGTCGTATCAACCTGATCATAATGACGGTACTTTTCCCTGCTTTCTTTATATCTTTCAACATGTTCCAGTGCTCATCTGCAAATCTTTTTTTTCTTCACTTGGCCAGCTGATTAATTCCTTTTTTTACGGTGCAATAAATAAGCTAGAATAAAGATCAACTCTCCAACTTCCTAAATCTCTCTGGGGTCTGGCCTCACCTGATTTTTACTGATACTACTGGGCTAGCAATATTAGCAAATCCTTTATTGGAATGTTAAGATGGCTCCTAATAATCACCCTCTATGGGCCTGCATGGAACTAGCCTCCTCACCCGTTGCGTTATGGTCAGTGATTTGTTCACAGTTACCTTCACCAATCAAGCGAATAGCACAGAACGCCATTATTTCTGAGACCTTGAAAATTTGGAGTCAATTAAGGAAACAATTTGGCCTACATTCCTCATAGAAACTTGCTCCAGTTTATCAAAACCTTTTATTTCTTCCATCCTGCTCCGACTCAGCTTTTGAATCCTGGTCAAATAAAGAGACCAGAGACCTTGATGGATTCCCTTCTTTTGACCAAAGTAAACCATAAATCCCAGACCTCAGTCTTGTAAAACTCAATGTTCAGAATAAACCCCACCTCCCTCCACTCCCTCGGGGCTATTTGGGACCAGGACCCCAGAATCACAATCTCCGACAAACAAAGGAACCGCATACTTAACCTTGCTCATACTTCTTCTATATGCGCCAGACAACAACTTCTACAATGTAAGATTTTACGCAGGAGACACTTCACTAATGTGAGACTAGCCAAAATCTATCCAGATAGAGACGACTCCTGTAACAGGTGTAAACTGTCTCCAGCTGAGCACATGCATATGTTTTGGTCATGCACTAAACTGACTGATTTTTGGGGCACCATTTTTGATACATTAGGGAAAGTCCTTGGCTGCACTGTGAACGCCGACCCTCTTATTGCTCTTTTTGGACTGTTTCCATCCTCTGGCTGGTTTTTCATATTGTATTTTTGACTTTTCTACCTTGCTAGCAAGTAGGCTCATTCTTCTTAAATGGACTCATTTATCCCCACCTACACATAACAGATGTATTCAAGAAATTTTACATTGCATGAGACTTGAGAAAATCAGATTCTCCCTGAAAGGTTCCCTTAAGACCTCCCATGAAATCTGGCAACCCTTTTTACTTCATATAGATACCCTGTCATTGAGGCTGAAAACCTATGAACTACTGACTTGCTGATTTTCTTTCTTTCTTTCTTTATTAATTTTCTTATTTATTTATTTATTTATTTTCATTATTTGAATATTATTACATACTTAAATGCATGTTTCTCCTTTCCTCTTTTTCTTTCTTTTTCTCTTGTCTTTCCCTTCCCCTTCATTTCTGCGATACCACTTGTCCACTTGTTGATACCCCATGTCGATTGAGTGTGTTGTCTTGTCTCTTAGTTCTTGTAGTGTGAATAAGTGTGATTGAATATAATGTTTTTGTTCCGAAATTGTTCTGCTTTGTGTACCTGAAATGTCTTTTTCTTTCCTGTACACATAACAGAAAATATAACGAAAATCTTTGACAAAAACACACACACACACATTATGGCTCTGTGACAGGTTGCAGGTCTAGAAAGAAGTGTCTGAGTAAAATCCTAAAAAAGAACTAGCATAAAAGAATAGCTCCCTAAAGGATCTTAAACCCCTTAAAACACTTAAAACCCACAAAGAGAAAAGAATGAAACTGGTGTTTTGTGTTTAAAAAGTTCCTTGACCCAATTATAACCGTGTCCAAGGTTCAATATAAAAAGGTCCTGTGAGGGTACTTAACTCAGAGAGGGGTGCATCCAACGTTGCTTCTCCTCAAAGCTAATGCCAGTGCCTCACAGCAACGGTCCCCTTGGCAACTCCACGGTGACTCCCCAACATCAGCCTCCTTCTCTTCACAGGAAACCGTAAAGGCCCACAACTGGCTGCTGCTTCTTCTTCCTAGAGCAATCGGGTCTTTTCAGGGTTGCTTCTCGTGCTTTGCTTGCGGTCCTACTGTCGTCCCTCTCTGCTATCTGCTGCTCTTTTTAGGTGTCTGTCCTGAAGTCCTGCCCGCCGGTCTCCAATGAGCTGGTTTTAGGGGGGGGTACTTCAGGGCCAGTCAGAAAAGTCATTGCTACCCACACACTTCATATAACGCCACATGCAATAAAAATATAAAAGACCAACCCTGTCACACAAACACAGATTCCGAAGATTGTCATTTAGGCTCCTGTATGGCAGCTGTTACTACTGTAAGTTGTGTCTGTGACTGTTGAGGACCTGACTGTAACCGGCGTACTGCCGGTAAACATCAGAGCAGGTTATTTTGACTTTTTTTCTCGTCCTTTCGACTTTGATCTCAAATTATTTTTTGACTGTATTCTTGTCATTTCAACTTTATTCCCGTCATTTTGACTTTGATCTTGAATTTGTTTTTCAGCTTTATTCTAGTCATTTCCACTTTGATCTTGAAATTTCAATCTTATTCACATCATTTCGACTTTATGCTGCATTCCATTTGTATTCGGAAGTCAGAATTTGCGAGTTCCCGGTGGGAACGGCCAACAGGAACAGCTCCCGAAGTCGGAATTTCCGACTTGTAAGTTAGAGCACCCACACCAACCCCGAGTTCCCAGTAGGAGATTCTGAGTTCAGTTGTACAATGTAAATAAGCTTCTATTATATTATATATATACATATTCTTTTCTAACAATTTCTGACTAGTGTTTGTTGCAATTAAGCAGCTTTGTATACATAGTATAATTCGATGTTTATTGTCCGAATTCTGAGTAAACACAGTCATTCAATATATAGTCCACTCAATGTATCCCACAATGCATTTTGTAAAGTAGTGTATTAGAGATGCTCACTATAATAGCAATATATACCATCATGAGTTCAAACTGAAGGAATGGCTGATTACATGATTAGTGATTACTGATAACATGAAAAATCTTTAAAAACTGTCAGAGAATGACTCTAAGCTCTCTGCTAAACTTTCAGACAAACGTGTCTCACAACTTCGAGTAGAGAAACAAACAACACAGACGTTAGCCGCTAAATTTTTCATTGCGGATGATGCATTCACCGGACTTTGTAATTCTCAAATATAGCATAAGTTGCTGTGCAAATATATGGTTTATGAATTTTATAAATAATGTGTAATAAGTTATTCTATTTGGCTGTTGCGGAAAATACGCCAAGTATAACATTAGTTATCACTGAAATAAAAAACGTTTTGCAGTGTTTGAGAGTAATAATTACTGTAAATCCCTAGCCGTCCATGAGCGATGCGAGTGTAATTACGTCACTGTTAGCGGCTGGCGAGTGAGTGAGTAGTGTTGGAAATGTTGTTTTAATTTAGCTGATGTAGTCCACTACATCTAATTCACTATATAGTGAGGAGTGAGTAGAGAATGAGTGAATGATTTCGGACACAACCTAAGATAAAAGTTTCTGTCTCCTCCTTGCTCAGAGTTGCTCTTACAACCTTCCTGAATCACTCTTAAGCTAAGACTCCTTGCTAGGAATTTTTAGTTAGGAGCTCTCTGAGAGGACTCTGAGAACCTTTGTGAATATGGGCCCAGGTTATCTCTGTGTGTGTGTGTGTGTGTGTGTGTGTGTGTGTGTGTGTGTGTGTGTCATGTTTTAATTCTTTTTTGTATTTTTAGTATAGTATGGTAACAGTATTTTTATATTTCAAATTCGGACTTTATATTTCAAAATCAGATCTCTCCCATTTTTTTTCACAGGAAATCTTGTTCTGGAAAGCAAAAGATACAGAGTTTGAAAACCTATGGCACAGCATCTAAAAATTCGGAGGCCTTTTAGCTATGGATACCATCTATGGATAACTGTTAAACCTGAATCCGGAGACAACCCCAACCTCTTTCTGAAGAGTTTGACCTTGCCCAGGCTGGTCTTGGAAAAAGGCATACCAACATGTCCAGGGATATGGGCCATGAAGAGGTGATATATTAAGAAAATGCAACCGTAACATACAAGTGACTTGTTATGCAAATTAGTTGATTACTGATTTAGTGTTGTAGATAATCTACAAAACACAGCACTGAAGAGTGAAGAAGATTAAAAAACAAGTTGCTGTGATAGAAAACCTGTTGTAAGTCTCCCCCCCCCCCCCAAGTTAAAAGCTAAGTCGAATAATAAGTAAATGCGTGCTTCTCTTCATAAATATCTGAAGATACTACATGTATTATATGGGATTATTTTACTTGAAGATGCAACTTACATTACCCGTTTTTGCTATTCTTTTCAACCAAGATTCTTATTGTAGTTTTGTAGAGGAATAGACCATTTTGAGACGGGTAAGGCAAATGCCTTGAGCCAGGAAAATGGAGAAGTCATCAAAACGTAAATCTAGTGTGTAAATACATGAAGTTATCCTTGTGCATTTGTTTTCAACACAAGTAGTTTACATCTACTGATTATGCTTACTGTTTGACAGTGTTGATGATATCTTGGAAACCATGTGTCGAGGAGTTGATGTTGAAAAGCAGTTCCATATCCAGATCTCAACAAACATCCTTGAGAGAGGCCTTCTGCAGTGGTAACGCCAGCAGAAAAATTCCCCCACTGCTACACTGGCAGTCACCTTCTTTGGAGTCACCCACCTGTGTCCACAGGGGTGGACACAGGTGGCGTCCGAAAAAAAATTGTCACTGGTAAATCACCAGCAACACTTTTTCAGTCTTACACAGAGTCTTACAGAGCAAGCAGAAAATTAGATCAAGACTTAGATATTGATTTAATTATTTAGTCATATTGTTCTGGCTTTTCTAACAAAACTGTGTCCCTGACCCCTGTCCATGATTCTCCTAAGAACCATGTGTCTTAAAGGGGTTCAATTTTATGATCTTTAAGCTACTGAATGAGAGTTTGTAAAAAAATGAAAATAAAAAAGAGGCCATCCTATGTTAAACTTTCATCTGTTAAAAAAGATATGCACTTACTGAAGGATTTCTATTCTTGAGAAGTGTGTTATGCTGCAAACTTTGTTTCTCTTCTCTTCCTGTCTTTTCCTGTCTAAAGTCTTATTTACTGCTGGTACAAATTAGAAGAATTATAAAAACATGCAAATTATTTTGTTTGAGCACCACAGTAAATGCTTTGTTTTGTTTTGTTTTGTTTTGTTTTTATGTTGAAATGGTGACTGGAACTGAAGGTCGATTCTTTGAGGGACCTCAACATAACAAAAGCCCACAATATTCTCTGACTGATTTTGATTGTGGTCTCTTCAGCGAGGTAGCTCCAAGGCTATCTCGCTAGGCTAAACTTGCTTCGTAGAACAGGGCCCAGGTCCCTTTGCAGATGCGGAAGGAAAACATGCTGGACAAAGAAGAGGTGGATGCTATCAGAGGGATCTAGAAGACCTTCATCTTCAAGGCTGTGAAGACTCTCATAGTGCACATTTGTTACAGCCATCCTTGCGTCTCGCCACAGGCGTTCTAGTACAAGTTCTAGTACAAGTACAATTAACTTCAAATTCTCACAGTGCATTTGTTTTGTTTTTTTACCATAGATGATTTTTTTTGCTGAAAATTATAAATAAATGCATAAATACCATTGATTGTGCACCCTCTTTCCTGACGGGAAACTGCCCCTGCCACACCCCCTGAAAGTGAACATGCACCGTGCTATGTCAGCATTTTCAACTCCTTGGTCTCATTGATCAGACTTTGTGCAGCGCTAACAGCTCAGTAAAAGCATGGGTGATGTTCTCCGGCATCTCAACCTGGCTGGAAAATGTTCTAAAAAGTTGCATCTCCTGGTTGACAACAAACTGGAAATAGTCCACATCTAGGGGCAATTTTTGTGTGAATTGAGAAAGTTTGATTAGAAGCCACTGAAGAAATTCCCGTTTTTAGTTCCTCCTAGAAAAAAATAGCTCCATGCTTCTTTTTCTTTCATCAAATTAACTCTAGAACTTAAAAGGAGCAAAAAGAGGACAACTTTATGTCGAAACGAAACATGCGCACTGCAGTTAATCTGTAATCTATCCCGGTAGTTTACCTTCATTTAAACTTGCAAACACTTGCCACAAGGGATGAATGGAGCAATAAAATGTTTTCAGGGTCTGTGAAACGTGCGATGATTGGCACATGGAGGGAGAGCTGACATATTCACAATTCTTCCAGTATTTATTCAGTGTAAGAAGACAGTAAAACACATGAATTGTCTTCTAAAATTTCCCTTGTACCTCTGTTCCTTCAGCAGTGCTATACGGCACAACTGTGACATCTAGTGGACGAAATAAACAACTACATGCAGCTAGATGGCTGAACGGTGCTGCACTGAAACCTGTGACCATCGGAATATGTGACCGCAGGGGGCGATGGCGGGCATTGACTATGTGTGCATTGTCCAAAAAAGAGGAGGAGAAGTTGAGTTACATAAATGGCGTACTCAAAGATACATCTGGGGTAAATGTTTGCAAAATCTGAAGAAATTGTGTGTAATTTATACAAAGCAGTCGATTGATGTTGCTTTATCTGCTACCCACGAGTAAGCACCGCTTGTGATGGCTTCCTACTGATAAAGGAGAAACCATCGTATATACAGCTACATAACCCAGGAACTAAAAACCCTACATTAGATCAGGCGACTTTTAAAGGAAATGTATACTATAATCTACGTTTGCTAAGAGCTACATTTTATGTAAAAGTCTATATGAACTGTTTCAAATATGTAGTTCGCTGTGCCTGCTCTCTCATGAGATACATGTACAAATCCTTTTAAATTTACGTTTTAGTTTATCTATACTTATCTTCACGATCGTCATATAATGTAATCCCTCTAAACATGTTCAATAAATGAGTAAAAATTTAAAATGAGTGTTGTAGCTATAATTTAAAAAAACAACTATTTAAGAACATGCTGTAAGGAGACAACAGCGTAGCCATCAGATAATGTGACCCTGCTTTACTCACATAATAACTGATTAAATCACCCACATAACTTTTAATGTGGGCATTTGTCATCCTCTCACATTGATCTGGACTCAAGTATTCCTATTATGGATCATCAAACAGTCAGAAACACAGAGCTAGGCGCCGCCCTGTTGGCTATGGCTGCCTTTTGCAGCAGCTCTCTCTTTTTTTGTCCATTTTTTGTCTTTTTTTTTTTGTCTCTTTTTCGTAATTTTTGTATTTGGAGTAGATCATTTCTTTGTTTGGCTCATTTGTTGGTCATGGACACAAAACTTTTTGTGGCTTCAGTGATATTTTTACTATTTTTGCTCCTGTGTTTGTCTGGAGATCCTACATGTAACCATGGCCACGTTGTTTACATGTGAACTCAGCTGTTAGCAGTCTGTAGCATGTCAATGCTAACTGGTGTAAGGCCTGATGTCTTCCCACAAGGTGAGGAGAAGGAGGTGAGGACGACATGCTGGTCCTCAGGTGTGAGCTAAGAAGTGACGATTTGGACCTGTCTTTCCATCCATTGTTATTGGGGACGTAGGATCTATCTCCAATAAGATGGACGAGCTAGCTATGCTAACCCAGCAATAGAGGGAAAACCAGAGGGCAGAGTCACATCATGCTATTCACAAACATGGCTAACGAAGCTAACATCAGACACCAACGCCATGTTGGAAGAGCTTCACATGCTGTGAGCAGACAGGATACAGGAGACAGAGATGGAGCATGACTGAAGAAGCTCAGTCCTGGACCCTGTGGAGGTGGAGTCTGGTTGAACTGGAGAATGATGGACAAGCTGTCATCATCTATTATGGACCTTTTTGCACTTTCTTACTTTTGTTTTCTTGATTGCTGCCGTGATTTCAATTTCGTTGTACATGTTACAATGACAATAAAGTTCTATTCTATTATTTTCTGTTCTATTCTCTCCCACACAATCAACACAATCCCCCAAACTTGTATACAGGCACAGCACAGATGAACATGACAAAACTTACACACAATAAACATAGATAAATATGGGGAATGAACTGATACAGACAACAGAACCTCTCCTTCTCTTTTAGCGAACCCCCTTCAGTCTAGGATGCATCTGCCAGAATACCATACACATTCTCGGTCCCACATAATCAAGAAAGGGAGTCCATGTATGATGAAATGTTCCAATTTTCCTTTTTGGTGCGATATGTCAAATAATCTATGGGAAGCAGTGCAAATGTAACTTTGTGCCATTCTTGAGAGGGTTGGTGTCTTTTCTGAAATCCATTTAAGTTACAAACTTTCTTGCAGCATAGGTCAACATTCCACAGTTTTTCATTATAGGTGTTCTTGATTTTAACCCCAACAGAAGGCATACAAGGGTCCATTCTCCAATCCTTGTTAAAAAGCACACTTTGAAACAATTTTCCCAAAAAATTCCTGTATATACACACAAGACTACATAGTGTGTATATAGCTACTGATCTGTGTTACACTTGGTACTCTTTTAGACTTCTGAAGGTCCATTCTATTTCTAAGATGAGGCGATATCTTTATTCCTGTTTGAAATGCTTTTTTCTTCCCTAACATTTATCTGAATCACCCCTTTAGCTAAGCATGAGTAGTAGATCTGCACAATATTGGAGCCATATTTTTGGTTCCATGATATCAGTTTCCCTTTGCAACCAAATAATACAACAGGGCCCAAGTGAGTATGAGGCCCTAGGCAAATTTCATTTGGGGGCCCCCTTACTCTGAAGCACTGACTTCTGTAAATGAATGCTGTATCATTCACACATGGTTATCGTTCACCAACACTTAATCTCTCACGTCCACTATAAAGTACACTATATCTCTTCAACATAATGCAAAGCACTCATAATTTTGATGTCTTTGTTAGAGATGTGGTCTTGTATTAATTTACTCTTTAGGATTAGATACTCTGCATGCAGTCACTGCTGTTTACTGAACAAGTATCATTGAATTGCTTTTGGTTTGCAAACTGAAAATTTCAACACACACTCACTGCGCTCAGGAGTTTCATAAGAGACAGGATGCTCTAACTCAGTGGTTCCCAACCTTTTCCAACTCAGGGCCCACTTTTAAGTCTCAGACATTTTCGCGGCCCACCCCCGACTGCTAAATACATAAAAACATACTACATCTTAAAACCTTTATAGATTAATTATCAATTTAACACAAACATAGTTTAGCCTTATCTAATGGCACAGTTTACAGTCAGCTCTATCTTTTTATCTGGGCTTGAAAAAAAGTCTTTTCTAATTTATTAGACAGGCTGATGCACAGTACATTTTATTCTAAAATCATACACTGGGTTATAATAGTTATACAACCATAGTTACTCATAGTTAAAGTAGTGAGTCAAGACAAATGGTAATAATTTATATGTTTGCGCCCCCCAGTCTGAAAGTCTGGACACGCCCCTGCACAGAGGTACAGAGTGGCATGAAGGCTTTCAGGTTTGATCTCTGAAAGCTGGAGGAAAACTCCTCTGCTGATTTTTAAAGAATGAGAGGAAAACAGCAAAACTATAACTTCCATCCCAAAGAGAGCAGAAAGGTGACTCCTGGGGGAGCGGGAGAAGGAACAGCGATCAGCTGCAGTGTAATATGCACGAGTGAACTCAGCGTGAGCACCGCACTGATCATCATATCAGACTCCGCAAACTGATCAGGATGAAATTTAAAGCAAATGTAAACCACAGAGTGACAGGGGCACTTCTGCTTGCGCTGACTTTATATACAGAAAACGTGCATCTGTAAACACTGATGAATGATCAGGGTGGGAATTGTTTTTCTTTTGTATTTCTATAGCAGCCAAAGGTGAAGAGGATTTAAATGACATGGAGCTCAAGAAAACGGGTCAGTCATGTCCAGCAAGGAAGGATGAGTGATGTGGAGTTACAATGGAGACAAGGCCTCCTGCAGGTAAATGAGAGATAGGAAACTCAGAAAATCTTCAGAAAAGGTTTGAGAGGCTTGAAGAGAAAACCAAAGGCTGCTGCTGTGCCACCGTTGGAACAATAAAGCAGAGGTGAACACATGAGATCCTGTGCAGCGCGCACATCAAGACAGAACATACTAAAATTACGCCTGTACCATTAATTTCATAACTGGGTTTGGTGGGTGGGTGGTGTATCTTTAATTCAATATTGTTCAGCCTGAATACTGAAGATGAAGACATGTTTTTGCAGTGATTTCACTTGTAGTCACATGCTGCCATCTTGTGGTCACAATGTAGGGTGACATCAGCTAAATTGGGCCACTTCTTGGTAAATAGCTTCAGGCATTTACAAAAAACAATGCATTCTATTAAAATGTGGTTTTATGGCTAATAATAATGGTTGTTTTCTTTACATTTTGTGTTGGAATTATGCAGTATTTTTTTTTAGGCCCTACAGGTCTTGATTGGTCAGCTGTGCCAACTTTTTTACACAAGCAGAGTTCAGGTAAAATGGGTCAGCTGATCAGGTAAAATGGGACGCTTATCGGGTAAGTTGGGCCAGTCCAGCTGCAAAGGGATAGTCATTAATTTTTATTGTTAAACAACTATCGATGTGGCAACATAATTTATTTCATATTATCAGGACAATTAATTACATAGTAAATGATGAATAAATGAATGAATAAATAGACACCAACTGATATGCTCATCGCAAATTGCAATGTGAACTTTGGCATAAAACACATTGATAAAAACAATAAAAACTGCAACCTACTAGGCCTTAAAATGGGATTTATGCAAAAACTGTTACTTAAAATACGAATTTAGACACATTCCTAACAGGTGAAGCCGTCATCGCCACAGATGCCGTTCTTTTCGCCATAGCTCTCATGGCACCTGACCGAGCAGTTAGAGACTTGATGATCCATTCCTCTGTTGCCTTTGGATCATCAGGGTTACCATGGCGAGCCATACAGAAGTGACATGGCTGGTTGTCTTGCTGTGTTTTCCTGTTGACCTTTTTACCCTTTTGTATTTTATTTTTTTTTTTAATTGCTTTGGTTTGGTTTTATCTTTTGTGGCAATGTAGCTAAGGTGTTCCTCACTTGTGAGGTTGTAGCTTGGTGGTTTAGATCTTTTTCTTGTGGCCCTCTCTTGTGAATGGATGGGGATCAGGTCACTGAATAGCTCCAACAGACTAAAATGAGACAATAATAGACTACACGTGAATATACACATAAACTCAACTTTCGTTTGTGTGTGTGTGTGTGTGTGTGTGTGTGTGTGTGTGTGTGTGTGTGTGTGCATCATGCATGCATCTGTGTGTATGTTTTTCATTTAGGCTTTACATGATGAAGTATCACTTACTGTGGAAGTGGTTGGTTCTACTTCCCAGAAAGTAGTTTATTCCTGGGGTGTAAAGACAATGATCTTCACTGTCTTTCCACAGGCAAATGTTTTCGCAGCTCTGTGCAATATTATTTCACATTTTGTCATTCATTGCTTTGTACCACAACTTTATGTAGTTTTTATTTTACATGTTTTGCATTTTCAGTTGTCATGCACTGCTTTTGTGCAATTAATTTCACAGTTTTGCATTGCAGTATTTGGTGTCAGCCTTTCAACGCATTTTCTGCAAGGCACCTTTCCAGTTCAATATTGTTCAGCCTGAATACTGAAGATGAAATTGTTTTGCGGTGATTTCACTTGTAGTCACATGCTGCCATCTTGTGGTCACAATGTACAGCTTTGCACGTTTTAGTTCCTAGTACCATAAAGGCAGTAAAACTTGCTGATAACGCATTCTGAAGCACATAAAAATATTGAGTGATATTATTGTAATTTTTTCACTAAAAAGCAACAACCGCTCATGTTTTTAGAAGCCATAGCTGAGTTTCTACCTTTGCAGAGTGAAATAGCACGTCGTTACAACTCATTCAAAAAGTATTACCTAAAGTTATGTGACATGAGCTTAAAAGCAATTATGTGTTAATTAAATACTGATCCAAATAAAAAGCACATCACAGTTTTATGCATATAAGGCTTTGCAGAGCAAAAAAGACCATGTCATGATTCAATTTATGATTTGAGATGCTGAAGACATCTTTATTGCGTCTGTCAGCTTTTTGTAAGTAACTCAAAGCGTTTGATGTTTGATTTTGAAAGCTTTTTGTTCATCATTCAAAATCACTCTTGAACACACATTTTCCGATTGTTTTCTCCTGGATATGAATGCAACACAGGAAAAGTCTACGGAGGGCAGAGATAGCAGAAATATGATATGATGACAATAATCACAACAGTACTATGCCGGATGCCAAAACAGCACTGAAAACGCACAACAGTGAATAAGATGGATTTTTGTACAACACAGATCACACAGAAGTGATTAAGTGACAAAGTAGTGAGGACGGCAATACCCATGGACCTGTTTAGTGAAAGAAAAAAGGTTTGCAGAGCGATAAAGGAAAATGAAAAAATATTTTAAATCGTGCTTTAAGTTCTCATGAAAACATGTTGGGCTGTTTCCGAAGTCATTTTGATGTAACTCGTGTGTGTTCTATGTCAAATATGAAAAGCTAAAAAGGAGAGAGAAAGCAGAGGTATTGATGTGTAATGACAAAAGCGCAACAAAACCATGCTGTATGACGAAACAGCAACAAAGAGGCTCAGGACACTGGACTCTGGTTTACTCATTTCAGTAGTAGTGTCAAAAGCTTTATTTTGTCACAGTTCCCATTAATCTGCATCATAGAGTCGTTGTAAAGGACCAAAAACGCTTGACTTTAGCCATAAAAGCACATAAAAGGCTCATGACACGAAATTACATGGATTTGTACTCTGATTTGCTCATTTCAGTTCTTATGTCATAAAAGCATAATCATGCGTTGCGGAGCAAGAAACGCCAAAAAGACAGGACAACATGCTGTATGACAAAACAATCGCGAAAAGGCTCAGGACACGGATAATGTACTCTGAACTACTCGTTTCAGTGAGTGTGTCACAAAAGCATAATGATTCCACAGTTCTCTTTGACCTGCATCGCAGAGTCGTGGTAATGAGCCAAAACGCTTTGCAGAGCGAGAAACACCAAAAAAACCCAACAACATACCGTAAGACAAAACAACACCGAAAAGGCTCGGGACACGGGAGGTGAACTCTGATTTCTCATTTCGGTGAGTGTGTCTCAAAAGCATTATTGATTTGCACAGTTCTCATGCACATGCATCATAGAATCCTGGTTAAGCACCAAAACGCTTTGCCTTAGCGAGAAAAACCTTTTAATGACATGTTATTCAAAATCATACTTTAAGCTTGAAGAACATTTATTCGCGATTTTTTTCCCTTGAATTTGAAAGTTTCTCACGTTTTGAGAGTTAAATAGAACAGCTTTTGCAGGAAAAAGCTAAAGAGGACAGGGAATGCAGAAAGGTGCAATGATCATAGAAAGCACTACAATATCATGCTGGATGCCATAAAAGCATATAAAAGGCTCATGACACCGAATTACATGGATTTTCAGCTCATTTCAGAAACAGTGTCACCAAAGCATAATGATTCAACAGTTTCTTGAATCTGCATCGCAGAGTCGCTGAAATGAACCAAAACGCTTTGCGGGCGAGAAACACCAAAAAGACACAACAACATGCTGCATGGCAAACAATATCGAAAAAGCTCAGGACACGGAATTACATGTATCGGTACTTTGAATTGCTCATTTCAGTAAAAGTGTCTTAAACGTATAATGATTCCACAGTTTTTCTTGAACCTGCATCAGAGAGTCGTTGTAATGAACCAAAACGCTTTGCGGGGCGAGAAACACCAAAAAGCCATGACAACCAGTGGCGTGGCGTGGAGATTTTTTTTGAGGAAGCCAAGTGAGACAAAGCCTCTTATCTGTATTTTTTTTAATGGAGTGGGGTACATAAAAGGCTATGTTGCAGTTTGGATCGCTATTTCATGTAACGGACCTGTTAGAGTGCCCAGAGAGCGCTCGTTTTACTTACTTTGAACACCGACACACGCCCTTTAGCTCTCCCACCCTCACTCACTCATTCACACACGTACATTGTCCTCTTGACTTAGCTTAAACATCTTATTAATTAATTCAACCGCCCACTCATACACACAACCGACAGCTTCATGCACACTGCTAATGTGCTAATCTCCCTGATTTCATTCAGTGGCTTGATGATGACGATACTGTGATTTGATTGGTTTGAGGCCAAAGACAGGGTGGCTTCCCTTGGCACAGTCTTGGTCAATCACAGATGAGCAGTGTCATGACCACAGCCTCATCTGATTGGTTAATCATTCTTGTTTTTTTTCACCAAGGGATGCCAACTCTGCTTGGCTTCCTTGCGGACAACAGCGTGCAGTATCGTATTTTCACCACGCATTCGCCACAGAACATTTACGAGGGCGCTGTTTTACACTTTGTAAAATGCTCAATAAGTAGAGGAGGGGAATAAGGAAGAGATGGCGGTGACAAAACACAGAAGAAGTATCGAAACTGTTAAAAGGGAATATGACAAAATATATAAATATATAATATATGACAAAACAACACCGAAAAGAGTCAGTACATAGGAGAAATTCTCGGAACAAGTAATTTTCGTGATTGTGTCAAAAATGGACTACTGATTTGTACAGTTCTAATGCACCTGCATATAAGAGTCGTGGTTAAGCACCAAAACACCTTGCCTTTGCGAGAAAAACCTATTAATGACATATTATTCAAAATCATACTTTAAGCTTTAAAACACTTATTCGCGATTGTTTTCCCTTGCATTTGAAAGATTCTCACGTTTTGGATGTTAAATATCACAGCTTTTGCAGGAAAAAGAAAGCTAAAGAGGACAGAAAATGCATAAAGGTGCAAGAATCATAGAAAGCACTACAATACCCTGCTGGATGCCATAAAAGGCTCATGACACGGAAGAACATGGATTTGTACTCTGATTTGCTCATTTTGGTTATTTTTCCATAATGAAAAACTATTCATTTGCACAGTTCTCATGCATCTGCATCAAAGAATCCTGGCTAAGCCCCAAAACGCTTTGTTTATGCAAGAAAAACCTATGAATGACTTATTATTCAAAATAATACTTTAAGCCCAAAGTACAATTATTCGCCATTGTTTTCACTTTGTTTTGAAAGTTTCTCACGTTCTGGGGGTCAAATATGACAGCATTTGCAGTAAAAAAGAGGACAGTGAATGAAGAATAAATATATACAAAGAAAACATAACAATACAATGCTGGATGCCAAAACAGCACAGAAAAGGCTCAGGACACCGAATTACAAGTATTTGTACTGTGTTTTGCTCATTTCAGGATTAGTGCCACAAAAGCATAATAATTCCTCGGTCTTTCTTGAATCTGCATCAGAGAGTCGCTGTAATGAACCAAAACGCTTTGCGGGGAGAGAAACACCAAAAAGACTAGAAAACATGCTAAATAAGACAAATCAGTACAAAAAAGGCTCAGGAAACGGAGTGTACTCTGATTTATCATTTCAGTCATAGTGTCACAAAAGCACAATTGTTTTACAGTTCCCATCTACCTGCATAGAGTCGTGGTTTAGCACCAAAAGCGCTTTGCTTCAGCGAGGAAAACATGAAAATGACCTATTATTTTAATCAAACTGTTAACTCTTATTCGCATTTGTCTTCCCTTGAATTTGAAAGTTTCTCGCGTTTTGGGGGTCAAATATCACAGTATTTGCAGGAAAAAGCGTAAGAGGACAGAGAATGCAGAAATTTGCAATGATCATAGAAAGCACTTCAATCGCATGCTGGATGCCAAAAGAGCACAGAAAATGCTCAGGCCACGGCATTACATGTTTTTGTACTCTGTTTTTATAATTTCAGTATTAGTGTCACAAAAGCATAATGATTCCACAGTTGTTCTTGTACCTGCATCAAAGAGTCATTATAATGACCCCAAACGCTCTGTAGAGCGACAAACACCCCGAAAAACACAATAACATGCTGCATTCAAAAACAAAGCCGAAAAGGCTCACGACGCTCGAAGTGTATTCGGAATTATGCATTTTAGTGATTGTGTCACAAAAGCACTATTGATTTGCACAGTTCTCGTGTACCTGCATCATAGAATCCCGGTTAAGCACTAAAACACTTTGACTTAGCCAGAAAAACCTATCAATGACATATAATTTAAATCAAACTTTAAACTGCAGGTACACTCATTCGCGATTGTCTTCCCCTTAACTTTGAAAGTTTCTCATGTCTTGGGGGTCAAATATCACAGCTTTTGCAGGAAAAAGCTAAAGAGGACAGAGAATGCAGAAAGGTGCAATGATCGTAGAAAGCACAACAATAATATGCTGGATGCCAAAACAGCACCGAACAGGTTATTTCATAGACGCATAATGATTCCACAGTTCTCTTGTACCTGCATCGCAGAGTCGTGGTAATGTACCAACATGCTTTGCAGAGCCAGAAACACCCAGAAATGACCTATAATTTAAACACAGTTGCTTTTGTTTTTTTCATGTGTTGGTTGTCAAGTGTGACAGCTACTGCAGGAAAAAGCGAAGGAGAACAATGATAGGTGATCTGAATTTCTGCACAGTGATCCTCCTAATAGTGATGACATTAAAACAAATTTTAGATTTTTCAAATTAACCGGAATCACATTGTTTGTTTGAACCAAAATAATTTTTGGAGCGAAACGAACTTGTGTATGACAAAATATTAAAAGCATTATAAGATGACACTGATTTGTATCTTTTCCTGTGTTTGCTGTTAGATAAGTGTATGAGTTAAATATGGTCGCTAGATGGCGCCCTTGATCAATTAACAAATTGAGTACTGTTCTGAGAAAAGGTTGCACTGTGCGTGCTGTACTGATTCAGAATCAGAATCAGAATCTGTTTTTATTGCCAAGTATGCAACACATACAAGGAATTTGACTCCGTCAGTTGTTGTCTCGAGCACAAGAGGTACACACAAACATGACACATAAACATGACAATAAACAATAGATAAATAAAAAGATGTGGGTGTAGAAAAGGGCTGGGATAAAATGTGCATCAGAAATATTTACAGAATACTGGGATATTTACAATTGAAGTTGGAAAAGTGCAACTGTGCGGTCCGTAGTGCAGCTATAAACTGTTCTAAAAAGGTGCCAGTGTTAGTAACAGCTTTTATTATTTAATATGGAGACTGCAGACGGATAGAAACTACTCCTGTGCCGGCTTGTCCTGGTCCGCAGAGCTCTGAGGCGCTTGCCGGAGCAGTTCAAAGAGTCCGTGAGCAGGGTGAGTGGAGTCCCTCACAATGTTTCCTGCTCTCCTCTGAGTCCTAGAGCAGTAGAGGTCCTGGATGGAGGGCAGGGGGACACCAATGATGCGCTCAGCAGTCCTCACAGTGCGCTGCAGTCTGAATCGGTCCTGCCTGGTGGCAGCTCCAAACCACACAGTGATGGAGGAGCACAGAACGGACTCGATGACTGCAGTGTAGAACTGCAGCAGCAGCTCAGGGGGCAGTCCATGTCTCCTCAGGAGGCGCAGGAAGTACATCCGCTGCTGAGCCTTCTTGAGGATGGAGCTGATGTTCTGCTCCCACTTCAGATCCTGCGTGATGATCGTGCTCAGGAATGTGAAGTGCTCCACAATGGACACCGGGCTGTTGAGGACCGGGCGGGGGGATGTCTCCTAAAGTCCACTATCATCTCCACCGCCTTGAGCGAGTTCAGCTCCAGGTTATTCTGACTACACCAGAGCACCAGCTGATCCACTTGCTGTCTGTAAGCAGTCTCATCACCGTCCTGGATGAGACCGATGATGGTGGTGTCGTCTGCAAATTTCAGCAGCTTCACAGAGGCGTCTGTGGAGGTGCACTCATTGGTGTAGAGGGAGAAGAGTAGTGGAGACAGGACACATCCTTGGGGAGTCCCTGTGCTGGTGGTCCAAATGTCCGAAATGGCCTGCCCCAGCCTCACCTGCTGACTTCTGTCAGTCAGAAAGCTGTAGATCCACTGACAGAGTGCAGGAGGCACAGTGAGCTGGGCCAGTTTGGAGCAGAGGGAGGGGGGGACCACAGTGTTGAAGGCCGAGCTGAAGTCCACAAAAAGGACACGGCATAGGTCCCAGGATGATCCAGGTGCTGCAGGATGTAATGCAGCCCCAAGTTGACAGCGTCGTCCACTGATCTGTTTGCCCCGTAGGCAAACTGCAGGGGGTCCAGCAGGTCCTTTGTGAGGGTCTTCAGGTGGGCCAACACCAGCCGCTCAAAGGTCTTCATGACCACAGATGTCAGCACGACAGGCCTGTAGTCATTTAGTCCTGAGATGTAGGGTTTCTTGGGGACAGGGATGATGGTGGAGCGCTTGAAGCAGGAGGGGACCACCCCAGCTCCAGGGACCGGTTGAAGAGCTGGGTGAAGACAGGAGCTAGCTGGTCTGCACAGGCTCGCAGACAGGAGTGGGAAACCCCGTCAGGGCCTGGAGCTTTCCTGTTTTTTTGTCCCTGCAGCAGCCGGGTCACTTCCTCCTCGCTCACTTGGAGGGTTTGGGGGGTGGGTGTGCTGGAGCCCCGGGGGTGAGATGGAGTTGAGATGAGGGGCTCAGTGTCAGTGGGTGGTGGCAGGGGGGGCAGAGTGACTGCAGAGAGGAGAGGGGCAGGTGTGAAGTGGTCCCTTTCGAATCTGCAGTAGAAGGTGTTGAGGTCGTCAGCCATGATACACTGATATACACCCTGTTTGAGCAGTGTTCATGGAGTGCAAGAGCAGGGCGGCAAGACACCTGCAGTTCACATGTCAGATTAAAGTCTTAAAAGTCTAATCATAAAGATTAAGCTTGTAGTAACACTGAATAGGGTTTTATGGAGCACCCAGAGCAGCAATGAAGAAATATATTATTGTACAGGTAGGAATATGTTTCAGTTAACACAAATAAGATAAATATAGATAACAAAATACAACCTATTGCTAGGCGCCGCTCTGTTGGTTATGGCTGCCTTTGCAGAAGCTCTCTCTTTTCTGTCCGTTTCTAGTAATTTTTTCGTCTCTTATTTTGTAATCTTTGTATTTGGAGTGGATCATTACTTTGTGTGACTCATTTGTTGGTCATGGACACCAAACTTTTTGTGGCTTAGTGATATTTTTACAACTTTTGCTCCTGTGTTTGTCTGGGGATCCTACATGTAACCATGGCTGCATTGTTTACATGTGAACTCAGCTGTTTGCAGCCTGTAGCATGTCAACGCTAACTGGTGTAAGGCCCGATGTCTTCCTACAAGGTGAGGAGTAGGAGGTGAGGACGACGTGATGGTTCTCAGGTGTGAACTAAGAAGTGACGACATGGACCTGTTTGAGACATAGACCTGTTGGATCCATCGTTATTGGATATGTAAGATCTATCTCCAATAAGATGGACAAACTATCCATGCTAACCCAGCAATAGAGGGAATTCCAGAGGGCAGAGTAGCATCATGCTATTCACAGACATGGCTAACGAAGCTAACATCAGACACCAACGCCATGTTGGAAGAGCTTCACCTGAGTAGACAGGATACAGAAGACAGAGATGGAGCATGACTGAAAGAAGCTCAGTCCGGACCGTGTGGAGGTGGAGGCTGGCTGAACTGGAGAATGATAGACAAGCTATCATAATCTTTTTTCTTATGGACCTTTTTGCACTTTCTTACTTTTGTTTTCTTGATTGCTGCTGCGACTTCAATTTCGTTGTACTTGTTACATTGACAATAAGTTCTATTCTATGGTGAGAAGTCAGAGTGGCTCTGAAAACATACAGACCAAGAATTGTAGGAACTTATGGATAACAAAAAAAAAGAAAAAAATAATAATAATAAAAATTAAAAGCCAACCCAAACACCAGAGATATTACTCCATTTTAAAATGTAAGACTTTAAACTTTAAAAAATCTCTGTCTTTCTTCAGTAAAATTGATTGAGTCTATGAGAAGTCAGAGTGGTACTGAAAACGTACAGACCAAGAATTGTCAGAACTATGGATAACAAAAAAATTGAAAGCCACCAAATCAGAGGTGGGGTAGGGAGCTCTTCTCACACCCCTGTTTCTACAGTGCCCCCTGGGGCATGGGGTAAAAAAGGGATCTGCTGCCTTGGGTTCTGGGCAAGTGGCACAGCGGGGATCCTGCGGCGCCCCGGGGGATGCCCATGGCTTTATATTTACATATTTACTTATTCATTTATTTATTTATTTATTTAATCCTTTTTTAATTTTTTTTTTAATTTTTTTTTTTATTTTTTGGTGAGTGAGGAGGAAAAGGAGGGGTATTTCACCACCTGAGTGGCTGGAGGCTCCAAAGGTGTGTTGTGATATGGTGCTGCCGTGTTGTGATGTTGTTGTGTGGTCGTTTTGTGGTGCTGTGGTGTCGTTGTGCTGTTGTGTCAACGTATGGGTATGGATGGACAGAATGTTTATGTGCGGGTGTCAGGGTCCCAGTGGAGGGCTGGTGAGCTGGGGTACAGATGAGAGGGGGATAGGGGTGGGTTGGGACAGGGGGTTGTGTAAGGGGGACACTGGGTTTTTGGGGAGAGGACTTCTGTGGTCTCCGGTGTCTGGCCGGGTGCGCTGGGGGCTGGCACCGACTCGTGATGGGTGGTGGCCTGGGCTGGGTCCCTCCTCCCGGGTACCTGGCCGAACCCTCCCTCCTCGGGGGTGAGTGGCCCTTGGGCACAGGTGACCCTGGGTCCTACCCCCTGCACTCGATCGGGGGCCCTGCGTCTAACGGGGCCTGTAGGCCTCAGTCCCTGGCCCCCTGGGGTCCTCCCTCCGCAGTGTCGGGGGACGCCCCCTCCTTGCCTCCTCCTGGGTTGGCGTGCTGCTGTCTCCGTGGTGGTCTGTCTGGGCCCTGTGCTCTGTTGTGGCTGCTAGATGCCCGGATATGAGGGCTGTCTCAGTGCGTGTTTGGCCTCTGGGAACAGCGGGGCCACATCTGCATGATCACACCTTGGCATGATCACCTGACCTAAATCAAACCCAATATTCTGTACTGCCACCTGTACCCCTATATGTGTAGGTGAGTAAATGCTTCTGTGTATATTTCTATATACGTATATGTACCTTTTTACAATTGTCGTTGTTGTGCTCACTGCTACTCATGATTTCTCCAGTTCATTTCTCCACAGGTGCTTC
>NW_027437190.1:37382-199882 GCF_033239565.1 Halichoeres trimaculatus | reverse complement strand
AGGGAGGGGGTGTTTGGTAAGTATTCGCGATTCCCCGGAAGATGACAGGTATGAGCCCGCCCACAGTTTATCAAAATTTGATTGGCTAAGACAACTGTCATTGTCAAATTGTGTCCACATTCGCTTGAGTTACACAGGCATTCGTTGCCCTACCTGCCAGAATGTGTCGCTGATTTACAAAGATACCATCAAAGGGAAAATTGTGATTGGTCCATTTTCCCTTTCGTTATATTAACCCCATTGTTTGCCAGGACAAGTTTATAAAAATAATATAAAACTCATTGCTATGATTTCATTGAGTAAAATAAATAAATAAAAACAAAATAAAACAAAATAAAGAAATAAAATAATTATCTAAGAGTACAAAAATTCTTTCAATATTTTTTATTAGGCCTTCACTGAATACCTTGAAGGCCCAGTGGGCTCCCCACTGATATATATATAATTTTGATCAACATGTAACCCAGACATATATGTCAATAAATAAAATAGTCACAAGGTCATAAGAGATGTTACAATTCAAAAGATTAAAGGAATCAATAAATAAAAGTTGTATAAATATGGTTAAAATTGTATTTCATGTATGTGTTAAAAAGGTTTAAAATCTGTTCAAAGTAAACGAGTGATGAGTATCAGTTAAAAACGAGTGAAATACAAAATGTTTTCATGTATTATATTTTGTTTTTATTGTGAAAGAGCTAAAAGGAAGTGCTGTGTACACAACCCTTGCCGATCAGTTTCGTATTCGCTTTACTAAGAAACCGGAAGTGGGATACGCTAGCTTGACCTGGAGAGACGCAATTTGAATCTGCCATGTGGCTGCTATTTTTGAGTAATTAGAAGAGTTTTCTGGACTTTTAGCTCAATGGTCGTCAATGAACACTCGTCTATTGCTTGTGGATCAACTATGGATAATTTCTGCCCGAAGTCTGCCCTGCAGTAGGTTGTTTACAGAACTTTTGAAGCAGTTTAGCACCGTAGCATGTAGCATTCGCTAGTCTAGCAGATGTAGCGCCGCCAACGGACTAGTTTTGCTCAGTCAGCTTTCTATGGAGACTTCTTTCTCATCATTCCGGACTGGATATGAAGATTGGTCGTTCTCAAAGTGCTAATAGACTGCTGGAAAAGTTCAAAGTGTGGATTTTATCTTTGCTTTCCTGGACATCGCTTGCTAAAGGCTAACCCTGCATTCGCCAAAGTGGGAGGATGGAGCTGTCATCGTAGGACACTGTTTGGATTTCTCTTCACGTGAACTTGGACTGGAGGCTGTGAGTACTGACTGAACTACAAGCTCAGGGTTTATTTTGGTTTGCTCCTAGAGTGAAGCAGCAATTAAGTTTTGGGCCTCACCGCAGGCCTGCAACTATAGGGTTTTTCTAAACTTAATAACCAGGCAGGTGTGAGTGTGTGTGGCCCCTTACATAGGTTATTATTTTAAGTTAAGAAACATATTATTTCAAGTTAAGAAACTTATTATTTTAAGCCAAGAAACTGAGAAAATACAGATTTCAGGAGCAATTATGATTTATTGTTGGTTTACTTGTTATAATGTTGATTTTAAAAATGTTCAGTAAACTGGAAGTTTGCATTTAACTTAAAAGTTTGATCATTTAATCTGATCTTGGTTTCTCTGTATGAAAGATCGTAATAAGAGTGGGTATCGAATATTAAAGGCACACTTGGGATTTTTTACACAGTAACATAGATGAAGCAGTATCTCTTCATTAGCTCTCAATATAATATTTAAGAACCTAGAGGCCCTTTCCTAATATAGTGGGTAAAGGTGGGCTACAAATATGACTAAAGCACCTGATAATGTAGCAAACAAAAGAGAATTCTACATAATCATTTGCATGCATGTCCAAACAATTCAAATTGATTTACTGCACAAGTGACACAATGATGTGAAGATTGAACAAGTAGTTTTGAGAATTTCAATTCTGATCTGAGAAATGAACCAAAGCAACTGAGAAAAACTGCAATAGTTGCATACGAAAAGTTTCCTAAAATGTGGGACGGCTCGTCTCGGTTATTTGGGGATCTTTCCCGGGATAAGTCAGTGGAAACACCACAAAATCCATGCCTTACCCAGACGAACCGAACTGGTCTGCTTGGTGGAAATGTGGCTTTAGAACCACCCTCTCATATGAATATTATTTTCTGCTGTATTTCATGCTGGCAGTGTCTGCTACATAAGAGAAGACATAAGATAATTAACCGTGAGAGTAGAGGGCTTTTATTTACTTATTTATCAATATTTAATTCTATTTCCACATTTATGTGGGTGCTTGACGTGACGCTACATTTTGTGTCCTTTGTGACAAATATAAATAATAATTTATAATATTTAATTAAAACCCCTATTTTTTCCTTTACAGTATAAACTTCCAGAATAAATACATCTGTAGTTAATGAGCTTTAAAATTCAAATATGAAAATATTTTGTTTTAAACATGACATTTGTCCACCGGTGTGACTAGTGGTGCAGCGGATCATCATTGACCAGATCGACGTAATCGGTTCGGCACACACGTGACCCATGGATTGATTTCTGAAAAAAGCTGTGTTCTCGTCCGCACACATCTTTTGATGAGCGGAGACGGGACGTGTGCAGACGTGGCAAGCAGAGGAGAGGAGGAGCTTGAACGCCCTGCGACACACTGGCCATACACACTGTGCCGTGCCCAAAGCGATTCTCCAGGATGGAAGTTGGGTTCTATCACAAGGGTTAGGGCAGAAATTCCCCCTACAGCAGTGTTTTTTGTGCAGCAGAAGCTCAGGGCACACGCACCAAACACCCCCTCACTGCTCATGTGCCGGTTTCCTATGCACTCATATTTTACTCGACCCAAAACATAAATAAACAGACTCCCACCGAAAAAATCTGATATCTGTCTGCATTCACGCTTTATTTAGAGAATTTTCAGCGCGTTACTTTCACACAAAAACACCGCTTAATAAGTCTCTTGCTCTCATCGTGTCATAAAACGGCGCTACCTCCGCTGCAGAGCCACAGCTAGCTACGAGGCGCTCGCCACTTAGTGTATCAGTCCGCACACACGGTGTGCCAGATATAAACAAACGCAGATAGTCTGCCAGGACGAATCATGCAATAACAACGTGAAGATGAGTGATTATGAGAGCGAGGATGACCTGCCGTTCACTTTGCATTCCATTATTATTGTTTATATCTGTTTGTTTATATCTGGCGTGTCTTTTTGAAAAAAAAATCTGAAATTATAAGCTCAGGTTCTTTCATTCTCCTTATTTCAAGGAAGATGTCTTTTAATGTTTCTTTGAGTTCTATTTTATTAATGGTCGTTCAACCAATATTAAAAGGAGATATGCCTTTTTATGTTGCTGTTGCACTTTAAGTTGATTTTTGGTTCATTGTTAAATTTTAAAGGAAGGAGATATGCCTATATAGGATGCGCATCATTTTAATTATATTTGCCTTACACCACATGGAGAGATAAAGTGGGGACCACCGTGTCACATCAGCTCGCAAGCTCTCTGTTAAAGGGTCAAAATTTCTTTTAATCAAATCAGCTAGCACAGGTGGAAATGTTATACCTAGATACTCAATGCCTTTCTTGGGCCAGGCAAAGTTACCAAATTGGAAGAGAGATTTAGGGCAGTATGGTGTAAGAGGAAGAGCCTCAGACTTTGACCAATTCACTTTAAAACCTGAAACGGAAGAAAACCTATCTTTAATTTTAAACAGGGAGAGGAGAGAGGATCTGAAACAAATAAGAGAATGTATATAGCATTAATTTATGGCGATGCTCTCCAACTAAAATGCCTGGAAATGTAGGCTCACTGCGGATAGCCACTGCTAATGGCTCCAGCGCAACAGCAAAGAGCCGGGGAGAAAGAGGATCCCCCTGTCTAGTGCCTCTACCTAGGTCAAATGGAGAGGATATGACACCATTAGTGAGAACAGAAGCTGTGGGATGAGTGTAAATAAGGCTGACCCAATCTATGAACCTCTGGCCAAAACCAAAAGACTCCAGGGTAGAGAGCAGGGGTGCTTCCCAATGTGCCAAAATGCAGTCTCCTATCTCCTCTCTCCTCCGCGACACCGGAAGTATGTTGTGATCAGCCATGCTGGAGGACATTTCAAAGCGCCAAATGTGCTCGGAGGAGAGAGGAGAGAGGAGACTGAGCTGGAGGAGGCATAATCGAGGAAACACAAGAGCAGGCTTCGCGGAAGTCTTTTCACTGACAGACACGTCCCCTTGTGACGTATCAGAGCCGGCTATAAAGCGTCAGCTGTCCACATGTGTGAAACGTGAGCTCCATGGAGCAAGATAAGCTGTCTAAGCATAAAGTCTGGCTCACACTACAGGATTCTTGCCCCGATTTAACCCAGATTCGGTCCTCCCGACAATCGGGGAAGAAATCTGGTCGTGGACTAAAATCGGCCGACGTTCAGGCAAGATTATCTTCTCGTGTGAGCGGTTGACAGATGAATCTTTAGCCCCACCATCGTCTCACAGACTCGTCGGAGCCGCCCCGAGAATTTTCATGTTTGATATTTATCTGGATGATTACAACATTCATTCTCACTGAGGATGACAACAGACAATTAGAAAGAGCCCCAGAGACCGGACAACAGACAACACATGCAGGCTGAAAGTGAAACTCAAAGGCTCCGGGTCAGCTGACTGCGCACTCCACTGGCCCACTCGAGCCAGTTCAATAATACCTTTAAAAATAACACATAACCACGCCATTTTCATACAGTAGCAAACTGTTGTTTTATCAGTGATGGGTGTGAGATCATGCCATTATTGGCTGATACAGCAACAGTTTCACCTCTGTCCCTCTGCGTGCGCGTAATGGATGAAAGGCACCGCTGCAGACAGCTCCACTTCTCTCTCCTCCTGTCCCACCAGTGCTTATAGCAGTGCTTATAGCAGAATAAACACATTATTTATGAACACAAAGTGGCCCCAATATAAGACTTAAAAACTATCAATCTGGGCCTAGGAAAACGTGACATTTTTCTTTTTCATTCATGAACATATTCATGTTAAACTGATCTGAAAGTGAATATGAATTTTCTGCGGTTGAGCGCCCTGTTGTTTACATTATTTTCCTTAGTTTAGTTTGTCTCGTGCGCTCAGACCGGTTTATCCAGCTGTGACGCCGTCATCACTAAAATACGTCGCTTCATGTGACGCTCCGGAGGAGAGGACATCTCAATGCTCATAAAATTAACCTCCTTCTCTTCTCTCTTTGTTTCCTCGCGTCTCTGGCATGCATCTCTGGTGGGCGGGACTAAGACGCAAGTGGAGGAGGCGAGGATGGAACTTTGGAGCTTTGAGAAGCACCCCAGAAACTGCCACTCAACCCTGTCAAAAGCCTTCTCGGCGTCCAAGGAGATGGCTGCCAGAGGGGAGGTGTATATGTAGATAATTTTGTTTCTGTATTATTCAGTCAAAAATAATAGATTTGAAACCAAAAAAAGAGATTTGTAATCAAAAGACAATAAGTAGGAAATGAAAAAAAAAAGTTGAGAATAAAACAAAGCAGGTTTCAATTGAAAAAAAAAAAAAGTTGAGATCAAAATACAACAGGTTGCATTTGAAAAAAAAAAAGTTGAGATCAAAACACAACAGGTTGCGGTTGAAAAATTAAACTGAGAACCTAGTTCTTTCCATTTTGCTTATAAATCAGCCCTCTTTGCTTTCAAGTTGAAAACCTTCTCTTGCAAATCATTCCTTTTTGTGTGCAAACTCCAAAGTTTTGCTTGCGAATTCTACTGCACTTACTGGGCGGGGCCTACGCTGGTGGATGACAGAATAGTTTCTATTGGTTGGTTTGACCTGGCTTTACCGAGTGCGAGCGCCAGCTACCACTTCCTTACACAACGCCTGGAGGTAAGTTGATAGCCTCTGGCTAGAGTCCGCTGTACACTCACAAAAACAACAACACAGTATAATGAATTATAATGCCCTACTGCTGCAAGCACGCTAATTAGCATGGTTGTCTCTGCTAGTCACGGCCTGAGCATAGTTACATTAGCTAAGATAGTTAGTGATTAAAACACTGTTCCACGGTACACGCGGGGGCATGGTTCCTACACAACAGTACAGGGTTTCTCCCAGTGTATTGTAAGCCTGGCGGGCCCGCCAGGCTTTACCTGCCCCCCCACGCCAGGCTAAGCTTTTTAATTCACTTTTAGCACTCCATTAACACATGATCAGGTGTCTTTTTCATCACCTGACAACGTTACAACTTCGTTGAGCAGAGTCGCGCCTAACGGGACATGTCACGGACGTATAACATTTATGTATAACATTTTAACACCAGTCAAAGCAGAGTGAGAATGCTCAAGACACTCTTGGAATGTTGTTCAACCAATCACATAAATAAATAATTATAATACTGTTTGCACTAAAAACTTCAGGACAACTGTCTGGTGTAGCATTATTTCGTCTCTCTCTGTCTCTCTCTGACACACAGTGACATACGCCTTCCTCCGGTCAGTTGCCATGACAACGTGACGCTCACTGATCAATTGTTTGGACCTGAGTGAAAACAAACGCGAGCCCTACGAGCTGAAAAATCAAACGATGGATCATTTTCACATGTGGTGAAAGCATCTAAGCTCACAGAAGCTTTAAACTGTGCGCTAACAGCTAGCAGCCATGCTACAGCGGCCAGCTGAGCCTTGCCGAGCCGCATCTCGGTTCTCGTTAACGGCACCGCGGTCCGCTCTGTGCAGACCTCTCGGCCAGCCGGTGAAGCAGCGGTCTGCTGAGCATGACGTCCGTCAAATGCAACCTGTTGTATTTTGATCTCAACTTTTTTTTTTTCAAATGCAAACTGTTATATTTTGATCTCAACTTTTTTTTTTCAATTGCAACCTGCTCTGTTTTGATCTCAACTTTTTTTTTTCATTTCCTACTTATTGTCTTTTGATTACAAATCTCTTTTTTGGTTTCAAATCTATTCTTTTTGATTGAATAATAAAGAAACAAAATTATCTCCATAGGTGTAGTCCTGACAGACCCACATTATATCAATAAACCTTCTGATGTTGTCTGCAGAACAGGGAGGATGTATAAAGCCAACCTGGTCAGGATGGATCAGGGAAGTTATAACTTTGCATAGTCGGTTGGCTAAGATTTTGGATAATATATACTTATCGTAGGACGTCAGACTTATTGGTCTATAGCTTTTGAAATCCAAGGGATCTTTACCAGCTTTTAAAATAAGAGTAATAGCAGCCTCTGTCAAAGAGGGAGGAAGTCTGCCCTTGTCATATGCTTCATTATAAGTTTCTAAAAGCAAAGGTGCTAGCTCTGCAGAATATGCTTTATAAAACTCTGCTGTAAAGCCATCTAAGCCTGGAGCTTTACTTGAAAGTAGATTTTTGATGACATTCATTATTTCTTCAATAGTGATGGGTGAATCCAGTTGCTCAAGTTGGTCCTCTGATAATCGAGGAAGATTGAGAGTTGAGAGAAAGGATATAATATCTATTTTACTCACTGTTAGCTCGGCGGTATATAGTTTAACATAGAAGTCTCTAAAAGTCCCACTTATTTCTTTAGGATCACACAGAAGTCTGCTATCAGCCCCCTGAATGGCTGGAATGGCACTTAATGTTTCTTTTTGTTGAATGTATCTAGCTAGTAGCCGACCAGCCAAAAATTTGTGATAATGATATTCATGACGTTATGGGAAAAAAACAAACAACTCATTATTAGTGATTGCTGCTTCTGAACAACAGCATTTTTATTGCACACACAGTATGGATGCCACTTCTCCAATCATTTACTACTACTACACAAGCTTGAAATGTAAGCAAAGTAAGTAGGTCAGATCCAGAGGAAAGTTAATCTAGAGGGTGCCCACTCTCCCCCCCATTATTTACTATCTTTATTGAACCCCTAGCAGCAGCCATTCGCCAGAATAGTAACATTATAGGTATCGAGACTCCAACATCTCATCACAAAATCAGTTTATATGCAGATGACATATTGTTACATCAGAAATCCAAATCTAAATCATTAAAAGAAACTATTAATTTAATCCGATCATTCTCCCATCCATCAGATTATTTAATAAACTGGTCTAAATCAAGTATTCTTCCCATTAAAGGGATAGTTCAGTTTTTTTGAAGTGGGGTTGTATGAGCTCTATGTGACCACTAAGGACATTAGATACAGTAGAAAGTTGTCTCCTCTCCCTCAGTAAGACACAAACTTTAATCGATGGTGACGAGGAAATCGACGCTAACAGGGACAGACGGTACCAAATTCAAAGGCTATTTTCTCTGCCTACAAGAACTAAAATCAAAAAGTAATACCACAGTTTAAGAGTGCCATACATAAAATATTTTTTAAGTGCATTAAGTCTTCGGAAATATAAACATTTATCTTGACCTAACTAACTCATGTGTCCTTACGCGCAGCGCTAGTGCGCTCCGTCCCCCCTCCTCCTTCCAGCTGCAGGGAATGTAAACAAGCTATGCTTCGAGCGCTGGTTTTAGCCTCGTGTAAGTTTGATCAAGTATCGTAATTCTTTATAAAGTGGGAACAAGACCTGGCCCTCACCCCCAATGCTGACTTCTGGAACCAAATCTGTGAAAACACCTTCTCCATAAGAGCAACAGTAATATCCAACTAATCCAGTACAAAATCATCCACAGGGTCCACTTTACAGGGCATAGGATGTTTAAAATGGGTTTAGCACAATCTGACACTTGCACCCACTGCTCCCAACACACTCCAGACACTTACCTTCATGCCACCTGGAACTGCACACCTGTCCAACAATTTTGGGTTGATATTATCACATCTCTCTCAAATATTTTGGGCTGCCCCATCCCTCTGTCCCCTTCACTGTGTCTGCTAGGCCTCTCATGGCCTCAGATTTTCTGGGGGATGGGCCTGGACCTCCATCCCACCGCTACATGCCAACATCTTGCCCCACCTGGCCTGGCTGTGGTTCGTGGCCTCCCCTCTGGGGAGGGGGCTGGTCCTGGGGGGGCTGGCTCTTGTGTGGCTTGGGGCCTCCGGCCTGCCGCGGGGGGCGTGGGGGTGGCTGGGTGCTGGGGGTGGGGGTGGCTTAGGGCCGGGCGGACGGGTGGTCGGGGAGGGCGGGTGCGATCTGCAGGGGGGGCCGCTGCTCTGGGCCCTGGGTGCTGTCTTTGGTATCGGCGGGGAGGCAGGTCTGTGCCCCCTTGAGTCCTAGGGTTGTCCCTGGGCCCGGTTTGGGGACTGTGTGGGGGGGCCCGGATGCCCTGGTGGCCCCCGGGGGGCGCCCCTGGCTGTGTTTTACTTACTTGGATATTCGGTGACCACCTCACATGCGTGCAGATACTCAAGCTTCTGTCGAGACTAACTAAGAGTTATGATAGATCCCGTCAGAGCATGCTGAGTCGGGTACTATTACACATCTTCTCACATCCTGTGATGCATGCCACTTCTTCTCCTATCCACGTAGGCCCAAGCTCCCCACGCTTTCAAGACCCCATTTCTGGTGTCCCTGGTTTCGTACAACCTTTACTTCCTGTATTGCATTAGCCCAGCACTTGAATTGCTATCTTAAATCAACAGTAGTAGACGTTTGTCCTTCCTTCTGTTTGTCTTGTCTTGTCCTGCCTGTCATTATTTCCCCTTCTTTCACACTGTGGTGTGGCACGGCCCTCCCCTATAGCTCACATCAGGGGTTAAATAAAGTTTAGAATGATGGAGTAGCCTACAGGGAGGGCTGGTGATGGTCACTATAGCAGTTAATCTGACTGCTAGAAAAAAAAATGCATTGGTCTTTTCAACGCTGTCATATGACACAGTGCTCAGCAGAAAAGATAATGCAGACAAGGGGAAAAGAAGGAAAAAATAAAAAAAAGGAAAAGTTAATCTAGCAGGCGAAAAACTTCATTATTCTAACAACACATTCTTTCTATAAGGACACCAACACAAAGGAGAAGGCATGGACTAAAGGCGCTTAAGTTTGGAGAGGGCAAGATGAGCTTAACATTAGAGGTGTCCCAGTCCCATATTAATATCGGTCCGATATTAGCAAAAAAAACAAATATCGGTATCGTATCGAAATGCATCGAAAATGTCCAATATCAGCACTCCGATATAAGCAGTCTATTCCAGACTCCGCTCCTGCTGTTTTTATTTGATTTACTTAGGTTATTTTCTGGGTCTTCTAATTTATTCTTTATTTTATTCAACTACGAGTATTTTTTATGTTTAATGTTAAAATTTCTGTTTCCCGTTGGTTAATAATAAATGGGTCAGTTTTTCCTCATACCTACTTTTGCTGACTACTGTTCTTTGTTTGAATAATATCACTTAATCAAGCCTTTTCTAACATGTCAGACATACTACAAAATAAGTAATCAAAGTAGGCATGTTTAATGCTGATATCATATCGGATAAATATTGGTATCGTATCGGAAATGAAAATGTAATATCGGGACATCCCTACTTAACATACTAATTAATTACCATGAAGGTGTGTCGTCATGGGTGGGATTCCTGCTGAAACGTGGTTTTCCTGTGATCTTGTAATCTCGGGTATCCAGCTGCTATGGGCACTGCGCTGCTCTGCGCTGCTCTGCTGTGCGCTGCTCTGCTGTGCGCTGCTCTGCTGTGCGCTGCTCTGCTCTGCGCTGCTCTGCTCTGCTCTGCGCTGAGCTGCGCTGCGCTGCTCTGCGCTGCTCTGCGCTGCTCTGCGCTGCTCTGCGCTGCTCTGCGCTGCTCTGCGCTGCTCTGCTCCTCTTTTAGGCACTAAATCCTTATGTGAGGACGATGATGCTGTAGTGCTACTTTCGCTCTCGCCATTGTTGTTTCGTACACAGCAGGAAGCGTCATATGTCATTGTGTCTCTGCACTGTAAATACCGTGAAATGACAAATTTATATTGTCAAAAAAATTATACCAGTATTGTTGTAAATGGTATGATATAGCACACCCCTGATGCTGCTACTGTTAATTTAACAAAGTGCACTTTGTGAAAAGTTTTATATATTTCACCATGATCTTATGTTCTCTTCTACAGTTTTTCACACTTGTGTTTGGTGTTAGTAGTATTGGTGTTTGGTCATCTACTTCATGCAAAACAAATCTGTTGTATAAACACACTGGAAACAAATCTTTTATTTATGTATTTGTGTATTTTTTTTATTTAAATTTCAGAACATTGTCACATTCAAACGCTTATATTTCCACAGGTATCATGCTGGTGTTGGTCATGAAAGATGTTTGACAATAGTAAGGAGAATATGGCCTGAAAGGGAGTGAGTGACCCAAATAAATAAACATAATTATATATTTATTAGTGCTGTCAGGCAATTAAAAAAATTAATCTAATTAATTACAGGATTTGTAATTAAATAATCTAATTAATCGCATTTTAATCTCACATCTGCTTAAGGCCCCAAAATAAAGAATCTGAATTCCAGGACATTAAAATTACATTAAAAGACATTTAAAAATAAGGTGGGAATATATAAAACACATTTTTAGGTACCCTGAGTGTTATGGTTCTATCTTTACAAAATCTACACAGTCCTGCACCTGAGGTAAGCTGATTTGATTTTTAGGACATTTTTTGCTTCTGTTCACATTTTTACTCGATGCAATATGAACTTCTATACTTCTATGAGGTCAGGAGAACCAGGGCTAAAGGCTAAAAACTGTAAGGAACTATGTACAAAACACTTTTTTCAAGTCTTGGATCAAAGAAAAGTGAAGTATTCTCAGTTTAACCTGCTTTTGAAAATACATTTGAAAATAAGTGCGTCTTTGAACCCCTCGCGGGTTTGGGATCCAGATCAATCTGCGTTAATTTTTATGACGCGTTACTTTGCGGTGTAATTAATTAATCTAATTAACGCGTTAAAATGACAGCCCTAATATTCATATATAAATAGAAAATAGAATAGAATAGAAAATACTTTATTTATTCCCTAGGGGAAATTCAGGAGTCACAGCAGCAATCAAGAAAACGAAAGTAGGAAAGTGTATAGAAAGTGCAAAAAGGTCCACAAGAAAATAGATGACGACAGCCCGTCCACCATTCTCCAGCCCAGCCAGTCTCCACAGGATCCAGGACTGAGCCCCCCCAGCAGTCTGTTCAGTCTCTGTCTCCTGGATCCTGTCTGCCCACAGCAGGCGAAGCTCCTCCAATGTGTCACCGGCGTCCGATGTCAGCTCAGTCAGCCACGTCTGTGAACAGCATGATGCCACACTGCCCCCCAGCAGCCCCTCTGCTGCTGGGCTAGCACGGCTAGCTCGTCCATCCCACCGGAGTTAGATCCCAAGATCCCAAGTTCCCAACAACGATGGATGGAAGGACAGGTCCACGTCTTCACCTCCTGGCTCACACCCCAGAACCAGCACGTCGTCCTCACCTCATCCTCCTCACCTTGAGGGAAATCATCAAGCCCTACTCCAGTTAGCATTGACATGCTACAGGCTGCTAACAGCTAATTTCACATGTAAACAATGCAGCCATGGTTAGATGTAGGATCTCCAGACGAACACAGGCGAAAAGTAGTAAAAACATCGCTGAAGCCACAAAAAGTTTGGTGTCCATGACCATCAATGAACCATACAAAGTAATGATCCACTTCAAATACAAAGATGACGAAAAAGAGACGAAAAGAATTACAAGAAACGGACAAAGAAGAGAGAGCTGCTTCAACAGGCAGCTACTTGGGCAGCGCCGAGTGTAGTGTAGTGTTGTTCTTGGTGTTGTAAATGATATAGATTGTAAGTATAATGTTGGGCTTTCCAAGAAATGTGTTTTAGGTGTTTGATCAGTTAGTGAGAAAAGGCGCAAATGTTCACAAGCTGGTCCATGCTGGTCCAGGCGATGCTACCCTCACAGCTCAGTCAGCTCTGGAGGTCCTGTAAAAACAGAAACAAAAGGTCACAACAAATGATTTCACTTGTAGTCCAGTTTGGATGGGGGTCAAAGGGGCAGGGGAAACACAGGGTCTTGGAGCTTATGGAAAGAGGAAAGCAACAATTTAGGCTCAAAGTTACTACTGGTATCGAAAGACTATGCAAATATACAGCTACAGCACAAATTCACCCTTCAAGCTGTGAGGACAACCTCACCACAAAGACCATCTCTGTGTAGACCAGCTTGTGAACACTTGCATAATTTCAAACTTACAGATGAAACACCTAATACACATTTCTGGAAAGCCTGACATGATGTTTACACTTAACACCATTCATAGCCACCCACTACAACACCATGGTTATATTTTATCAATAGTTGGGTTTATAATCTACTGGAGTCCCCCTTTTTAGGCTCCGTACAGTTAACTTATCCCGTTTATGAGCAACACCGGCATTATACCTGTGGAAATATAAATGTTTGAGTATGACAATGTTTTGAAGAAAAAAAAAAGTAATCATCAGTGGCTGGATCTGTTTCTAGGGAAGCAGATTAGGGCCATTTTGGACGGAGAAAACAATTTTGCGCAAATCGAGGTTAAAGTCATAATGATGAGAATAAAGTCGAAAAGATTGAAATCAAAATGACGCAAACCAAGTTGAAATGTCAAGATTAAAGTTGAAATGACTGGAATAAAGTCGAAAAACAATTTCGAGATGAAGAGGTAATGACGAGAATAAAGTTAAAATGTCCAGATTAAAGAAGAAAGGACAAGGATAAAGTAAAAAAAATTGAGATAAAAGTCAAAACGACGAGAATAGAGTTGAAGAAAAGGTTGAAATGAAGAAGAATGAAGTCGAAAAACGATTTTGAGATTAAAGCCGAAATGATGACAATAAATTGGAATTTCAAATTTAAAGTCAAAATTGGGAGACTTAAGTCAAAATGAGGGGAAGAAGTCTCAACAACCTGCCCTGATGTTTAGCGGTAGTACACTGAGTACACCCAGCTCCTCAACAGCCACAGGCAAAATTGACAGTAGTGGCAGCTGCCATACAGGACAAACGGCTGTCTTCAGGATCCGTGTATGTTCTGAAAATTGTTAGATGTTCTGTTCAGGATATAAAGGATTTTAAAAAACAAAGAAAGAGTGAGCTTTTTGACTTTAATTTTAAAAATCAAAACTGAACTTGAAATTGGTGCTTAGGTTGTGCGCGCTGACGCACAGCCAAGCACTTAAGAGCGCGCAGGAAAAATCCAGTGGAAATTCATGCAGTAGGGCTGGGTGATATGGCCTTAAAATAAAATCTTTGATTTTTTCAGAAAAATTTCAAGTTACGATTTTTTGATGTTTTTTTTTTTCCTTTTAAAGAAAACGATAAGTACAAATGACAGAGACAACTCAAAACCAGTTTTGTTTTAATTTTGTCAAAAACTTAAAATAATAAAAGTAACCTCTATTTGACTCTTGGAATTAAAGTTTCAGCTCTTCTTCTGTTTCAAAAACTTCACTTTGTAGTTATAAGGGAGGCACATTCACATTGAAAGCTGCACTATTTTGTACATTTTGAATTTAAAAATCCTGCTAGGAAAAGCGTGTACAGTACTGTTTCAGTGCACTACAGCACTGTTCTGTTATATTCTGCTTTTAAACGATTTAAAAAACCCACTTTGTTTCTGTCTAGTTTTATTTTTTAAGGCTGTAGCCTGTTTATCCTGTATTTTAATACAGACAAATAAGTAAAAATAAATGCTATTTATTCAAGTGTGGGCTCACAAATGTCATGCCTTACTGCTGAATGGAGGATTGAGTTGGTGGAACAGAGGGAGTTGCAGGGAAAGACGGAACTCAGCTTTCCCCAGGTAAAAGCCAAACAACTTCTCAGTCATGTCTGTCCAGGCAGCACTGCTCAGTTCGATCGCCCATTGTCGTTCCGATATCAGCTATTCCCCGCAGTCTACTTTCACAAATCATGATCCGTCCATGTCACCATAAGAGGGGATTTTCTTCAGTAGAGTGGGGATGTTCTGAGAAAAACTAATGTATATTTCTTTACTATCTAATTTTCAAAATGATCAGAGTATTAACTTTGAAGAGCAGCAGGTTTGACGCGCCTCAGTCACATTATTAATTATCTGCAGGTGAACATGAAAGGGTCCCAGCTTTGGAAATGTTTGAGTTAAAGATCTTAATCAAACTCCTGAAAGGTGACTGATAGAAAACAGAGGATTGGAGGAAAGGGATTTGAACGTTTACTGACGAGAGGTCTAGTTTATATTAACCTCTTAGGGCTGATGATACAGACCATAAGGAACACGTGTCTGTCAAGGTGCTGGGTGTCAAAGATATTTAAGAACATTTTATGACACTTAGGTTTCTGTTGTTTCGTTAGTGAACTGTTAAAGCATGCTGCACACACGTGGAGTCAGCGCTGGCTGCAGTATAAAAGGTGCACAATAGCGGGGGAGAAAAATTCAAATTCAAATTTTTTAAATCGTCCACAAGAAAAAGTTTGAATAAATCAGTATAATCGATATATCGCCCAGGCCTATCATGCAGACTGTTTTGAACACTTTAAGATCTGTTTTTTGCTATGATTCATACCATGTGTGAAAGACAATGCTGTGTTCTAATAAAGTTTTGATCTTTCAGGTGGCTTGATATATTGCAGAGGTCAAATCATTCACTGAGTAACATTGAAGAAAATGCCACACCTCAGATATGACAGTAGTTCAATTAAGAGAGACTTATACAACAGAAAAAGTTATGAACAGATTTAATGAATAAATGCATGCAAATGAAGTTTGGCGGTTAGAACCCATCAAGCGTTGAGCAAAATAATCAATGTAGGGGGTACAATGGCATGAATTATGATTATCACCCGTAAGAATACGTACCTTAGGGGGAGTCTGATGATTCTAGATAAAAGCAAAGAGAAGGCATAGAAATAATGTTAAATAACACAAATAATTGGGTAAGTGAAGATAGAAAGGAAATATGATGATTACAACTCAACCCATGATGTGAGCAATGACGGAGGTGAGAAGTCTGACATCCTTGGAACTGAGCAATGCCAGTGTGCAGAGGTCCGACAACCTTTTGTCAGCAATGACAGTGAGCAGAGGTCCGACAACCTTTTGTCAGCAGTGACAGTGTGCAGAGGTCCGACAACCTTTGTGTCAGCAACGACAGTGTGCAGAGCCCCCACAACCATATGAAAGGCAGCAATGACCTGAATTATGCAGCTGTGCATTAGTAGTGATAAATGAGATAACTTAGTGACCCAATGTGAATCCGACCACCACCAGTTATATGTTGTGAATATTTTAACATTTAATTCTCACATACTGGAAACTTTAGTGCTTTAGGTGCTGCTCTATTTTGCATAATCTGTTGAGCAGTTGCCATTCCTTGTTTTAGGGGTTAATTCTCTTCATGTATGTTTTCTTGTTTTGTAATGGGAGCAGGGGTAAGATGGAGTTGTAGGAATAGAAAGTCTTGTATCTTGTATGATACAGAAGTTTAGTTTTCCCAAGGGATTCTTTTGTTTTGTTTTGAGTGCATGAGAAGCAGAGGGGAACCCTCTGGGCCTTTCAAGGTATTCAGTGAAGGCCTAATAAAAATATTAAAAGAATTCCTTAATAGTTATTTTATTTCTTTATTTATTTTTCATTTATTTATTTTACTCAATGAAATCATAGTAATGAGTTTTATATTATTTTTATAAACTTGTCCTGGCAAACAATGGGTTTATATAACTAAATGAAAAATGGACCAATCACAATTTTCCTTTTGATGGTATCTGGGTAAATCAGCGACACATTCTGGCAGGCAGGGCCTTCAGTAACTGCAACGAATGCCTGTGTAACTCAAGGGAATGTGGACACAATTTTACAATGACAGCTGTCTTAGCCAATCATATTTATTTCAGGTGTGGGTGGGATCATTTCCTGTCATCTTCCGTCCATTCGCGAATACTTACCAAACACCCCCCCCCCCTGCTCCTCTGCACTCAGAGGGGGCCATATTTTACTTGACCAAAAACACAAATAAACAGGCTCCCACCGAAAAAAATCTGATATCGGTCTGCATTCACGCTTTATTTAGAGAATTTTCAATGCGTTACTTTCACACAAAAACACCGCTAAATAAGGCTCTAGTTCTCATCGTGTCGTAAAACGGCGCTACCTCTGCTGCAGAGCCACAGCTGGCTACGAGGCTCTCGCCGCTTAGTTTATCAGTCCGCACACACGGTGTGCCAGATATAAACAAACGCAGGTAGTCTGCCAGGACGAAGAGACACGATGAGAACTAGAGCCTTATTTAATGGTGTTTTTATGTGAAAGTAACGAGCTGAAAATTCTCTAAATAAAGCGTGAATTCAGACCAATATCAGATTTTTTCTGTTGGAGTCCGTTTATTTGTGTTTTTTGGTCAAGTAAAAGATGGCCCCGTCTGAGTGCAGAGGAAACCGGTGGTGATGGTGAGATGAAGCCTCATGAAGCATCAAACCACTTAAGCCCAAGTGGTTCGAGAAAGGGTTCATCTCGCGAAGCTTCATGTGCTCACGAAACCACCTGCTGATCAGGCACACAATCACAGGCAGTTATAGCTTAACCACATAATGTGTGATTGAACTTCTGTGCCTATTTTTGCTCTTGGGAACGACTGTTAATTACAAAAATGAAAATAAAAAAATGTTCAACAAAATAAATTCTCTACATAAATGAACACATGTTCATATAAAACAGCATTTTTTAATATTCTGTGTGTAAATTTCCCATAAATGGTAGTATCAATGATTTGGCAGGTTGTGTAATAATGCTTTTCTGTTGCTTTAGGAAAATTGCATGAGCTCAAACAGGCAGAGCACAGTGAAAGTGTGGAACTAGGGAGCACTGAATATGCTTATGTATGGGCAATATAATATAATATACAGTACAGGGGAGATTTTACTCTTTTTTATTTTGAAAACTAAAACTGCTTTCCCAACTCTAGTATCAACACTATAAGTGACTGATCAACTCTATCAAAAGCCTACATTTTGAATAGAATAGAATAGAATAGAATAGAAAATACTTCATTTATCCCCGAGGGGAAATTCAGGAGTCACCGCAGCATTTAAGAAAACAAAAGTAAGAAAGAGCATGGAAAGTGCAACAATGTCCATAAGAAATTAGATGATGACAGCCCGTCCACCACTCTCCAGCCCAGCCAATCTCCACCTCCACAGGGTCCAGGACTGAGCCTCCCCAGCAGTCTGTTCAGTCTCTGTCTCCTGGATCCTGTCTGCTCACAGCAGGCGAAGCTCCTCCAATGTGGCTTCCGATGTCAGCTCCGTCAGCCACGTCTGTGAACAGCACGATGCCGCTGGGTTAGCATAGCTAGCTCGTCCATCCCCCGGAGCTAGATCCCACGTTCCCAACAACGATGGATGGAAGGACAGGTCCACGTCGTCACCTCCCAGCTCACATCCGAGAACCAGCACGTCGTCCTCACCTCCTCCTCAGCTCGAGGGAAATCATCAAGCCTTACACCAGTTAGCATTTACATGCTACAGGCTGCTAACAGCTAATTTCGCATGTAAACAATGCAGCCATGGTTACATGTAGGATCTCCAGACAAACACAGGAGAAAGTAGTAAAAAATATCACCTGGAATGGAGCCTGATGGGCTTATGCTGCTGTCAAACCTCTCGGTAAGCTCTGAACCACTTTCCGAAGCAGTCACGTGGTACAGTCGGGCAACGAGGCTTTGGACGTCATCATTTTTGGCTCCTCCTCCTAATGAAGCAAGCCTCGATGCGCGCTTCGAAGCCTCGGCACATCTTGTAACATCACTAGAAACCGGCACACGAGCAGGGAGGAGGTGTTTGGTGTGAGTGCTCTGGGCTTCTGCTGCACAAAAACACTGCTGTAGGGGTAATTTCTGCCCTAAACCTTGTGATAGGACCCAACTTGTTCCATCCCAGAGTATCACTTTGATGGATAAACGCCTAACTGTAGCTGTGAATGAGTGAGGAGAAAAGAGAAGATCTAGTTGGCAGAACGTGAATAGAAATGGCGGAAAGTAATGGAGAAGACTGTGTGGTTGCTGGATTACTTGAAACCCTGTTTTTGTTTTTTGTACAATTTTATATCTTAATTTTTTTAATTGTTATTAATTTAATTGTTTAAAGTTGTGTTAAGTGTTGCAGTGTTCAGGCACATGATAAATTTGTAATCCCACAAAACTATCAATATACTAAACTTCCATGTCACATGATTCTGGCTATTGTTTTTATTTCTTTGTTTTATTGTTTATTGCCACGTGTGGTCCCATGGTCCTACTGGAGGCCCAGTGGCTGGGGCCACGATTCGCCACTGATGACAAGTATGTGTGTGTGTTTTGTCTCTCCTTGTATCTTGTTATCCCTCCTCCTTGTTTTTCTTTTTTCTTCTCTCTTTCTCTGTTTCATTTTCTCTCTCTGCTCTTTTCACAGCTCAGTCAGCCAGTTCTGCGAATAATCCATCTTGATGTCTGGTAGAAATCTTCGTTTTGTCTCATGGAATGTCAAAGGAATGAATAATGTCGTCAAAGTCAACAAGGTAAGATCGCAGGTAAGTGACGCATATGCTGTGACGTTGATTCCGTGAGACGGCAGACTCAGTCTAGGCGCGCTCAAAACATTCATTCAGAACTTAATACACTCGCCAATACAAACTTAATCTGTCGAAAAGTAGTTCATATCTCAACAGGGTCATTCTGGAGAAGAACGAGGAGGACCTGGCCAGCTTGACGGACTACATCGATCGGTGCTACGAAAGGATCGTCATGGGGAAGCCTAGCATGACATCAACCCCGTCCACCTCATCCAAAGCGAAGAGACCGCGCAACGGGGAATCATCTGGCGCTATCTCGCCTCCAGGTAACGACACAACTGATATTCTTTTTTCTATTGAACAGAAATTAACCACCCTGGATGGCCGGTTGAGCTTGCTGGAGGTCCTCCACAAGGAGTTCCAGGCACTGCGCAAGTCGCTGGAGTATAGCCAACACCAGGTGGAGACGCTCGCGGCGGAGAACAACAGCCTCAGAGAGTCGGTAAAATCTCTCTCCGATGGGATGACCCGACTCTCTGAAGAAAACAAGAAGATCAAGGAAACAGTCCTTGATCTACAGACACGTAGCATGCGAGATAAACTGGTTTTCGCAGGCATCCCCGAGCAGGCTGAGGAGGATCCAGAAGCTACGATCACAGCCTTTATCAGGAAACCGCAAGTCAAATCTCCTTTCACCAAGTCCACCGTCTGGGAGGTAAGAGGACTGATTCAAACAGACCTAGACCTATTGTTGCTAAGTTTGTCAATTTCAAACAGAAAGAACAGGTCAAGAGCCGGGGCAGGGAGCTGAGAGGGACGGACTTCAGCGTCAACGACCAGTTCCCTAAAGAGAACTTGGAGAGACGCAAGGTCCTGTTCCCAATCAGGCGGAGGTTCATGGAAGGAGGCGCCCGAGCTGTAATTTCTGTTGACAAGCTGTTTGTGAACAACCAACTTTATCGCGATCCAGGTATCACTCCTTGGCTGTATTAACGTCAGGTAAATAACACTACTCACCACTCATCAACAAAATAAACATGACTAACGTACTAAGTAACCAGTAACAGATAATAGAATGCTCACTGCTAGTCTCCAGGTGTGGGTTTATTTTTATTACTATCACTATTATTTTTTTGTTGTTTCTTTTGATGTTTTTTCTATTTGAATGTTTGCGTTGTTTCTGTTTTTTTCTTTCCCCTATTTTCCTTGTTTTTCTCTTTTTTCTCTCTCCTTTTCTCCCTTCCACAATAACTGCAACATGAATTTTACGAATTTTATTCTTTTATGCTGCAATAACAGCTGGGTCTTAGACAAGTACAACCAAAAACATGTCACTTATAGCACCTCTGCACTTCAAACAGCATGTGGCCACATATCAACACTCACCATGCACAAAAACACACTCACAGCATGTGGATTTAATGCACATAAACAGATACAGAATCATCACACTGGGGATTTCACTGGTACACATACGTACATGAGTGTAAAATGCATGATCACAAGGATGCATGCATACAGGCACACACATATATATATAACTGCTTGCACACATACACATAGTTTTCCTAGTTGACTTACTCTGCTAGCCGAGACATGACACCACTCAGGTTTATTTCATGGAATATACGTGGAGCTGGTTCCAGGGAAAAGAGACTAAAAATATTTAATAAATCGAAAGATCTACAGGCAGACATTGTTTTGCTACAAGAGACTCATTTATCAGAGACAACAGTGGGTTCACTCTCCACTGCACAGTTTCCTCATGTGTATTCAGCCTGTCTCAATTCCAGACAAAGAGGTGTAGCCATACTAATAAACAGAAGGGTAAACTTTAATGTGGAAAACACAATTACTGACCCAGAAGGCAGATTTTTAATTATCACATTAACTATCCAAAGTATGAAGCTATGCATTGCTAACATATATGGGACAAATGTTGACGACCCCTCTTTTTTTCACTCCCTGTTCACTTCACTCTATGACCACTTAGATAACGCGCTCATCATAGGAGGAGACTTCAACATGGCCTTGGACTCAGGAATGGACAGGCTGAGTGCAACAGGGAACCATCGGCTCTGGCAGTCCACTAAGGTTGTTAAACAATACATGGAGGATTTTGGGCTTTGCGATGCCTGGCGTTCACTCCACCCCACTCTTAAAGAATACACATATTTTTCATCAGTGCGCCACTCATACTCCAGAATAGATTTCTTTTTAGTTAACAACTCAAAAATGAGCGATATATTAGAAACTAGTGTTCATCCCATCACCATCAGTGATCACGCACCAGTCTCACTGACTCTAAATGATAAGAAAATAAAACCACCGACAAGAAGCTGGAGATTTAATTCATCGTTACTTAAAGACCCTAATTTTGTCAGCTACTTTGAAAAGGAATGGTCTTTATATTTAGAAAATAATGACCTATCAGAGACCTCAGCCTGCGTCCTCTGGGAAGCAGGAAAGGCAGTAATGCGAGGAAAAATAATTTCATTCTCGTCACACAAGATAAAGGAAGAGAAGCAGCGGACAACTGAATTGGAGCTGAGAATCAAATCACTAGAAGAAGTTTACAGAGCATCCCCCGACGAGCAAATACTGAACAGTATTGGGAAGGCTAAACTTGAGTTGAATGAAATAATTGAAAAGAAAACTCAGTTTATGCTTCAAAGACTACGCTTGGAGAACTTTGAACATAGTAACAAATCTGGCAGATACCTAGCTAATCAATTGAAGACAAACAAAGAAAGAAAAAGCAATGATCAACTCTGTGAAAGATTCAGCTGGAAATATCACCCATGACCCTGACAGAATAAATCACATCTTTAGGGACTTTTATGAGACACTTTATTCATCACAAATTGACCCGCCCGACAGCAGTATCGAAGAATTTCTGAGCAATATTAACCTCCCAAAACTGCAACCGCAACAGGGAATGGCTCTGGACTCTCCCCTCACAACAGAGGAACTCTATAAAGCACTACAAGACATGCCCAGTAATAAAGCCCCAGGTCCAGATGGTTTTCCAGCAGAATTTTATAAGGCATTCTGGACCATGCTGTAACCTACATTTTACAAAATGGTCTTAGAGATCAAAAGGTAAAATACCTAAAAACATGAATTCCGCAAACATTACCCTACTTCTAAAACCAGGGAAAGACCCCACACTCCCGTCCAGTTACCAGCCAATATCGTTAATAAACACCGACCTCAAAATAATCTGCAAAGCCCTCGCCAGAAGATTAGAATCAGTTACTCCTCTTATCATACATCCTGACCAAACAGGCTTCATAAAGGGCAGACATTCTTCCACTAATACGCGCAGACAAATAAATCTGATTGATTATGCCACCACACACAATCTAGAATCCACAATCATCTCTTTAGATGCAGAAAAAGCATTTGACAGAGTCAACTGGAAGTTCTTATTTGCAACATTGAACAAATTTGGATTCGGCCCATCCTTTACTGATTGGTTGAAGATTTTATATAATGACCCAAATGCATGCGTCAGGACAAACGATCAAACTTCCCCAAACTTCAATCTGCAAAGGGGTACTAGACAGGGCTGCCCACTCTCTCCCTCACTTTTTGCTATCTTTATTGAACCTTTAGCAGCTAGTATCAGACAAAACAAAGACATTAAAGGTATTCACGGTAAAAGAATAGAACACAAGACAAGTCTTTATGCTGATGATGTATTACTTTTCCTCCAGAACTCACAAACGTCTCTCGCTCATACAATCACACTCATTAAGAAATTTTCATCAATTTCTGATAAATTGGTCAAAAACTACTGTTCTCCCCATCAACTGTACTTTCCAGAATAATCCGGATATTAATCTAGATTTAGGGAATATTAAATACTTAGGAATAAACATTTCCCCCTGTCTTTCTGAACTAATAAAACTAAATCATGTCCAGCTTCTTAAAACAATAGAGGATGACCTCATACGGTGGACATCCTTACCCATATCACTCATGGGGAGAGTTGCCACCATAAAAATGATGGTTCTACCCAGAGTCAACTATCTGTTCTCAATGATCCCCACCAAACCCCTTTCTGCCTGGTTTAAATCGTTAGACTTAGTCATCAATAAGTTCCTCTGGAAAGCCGAACCTCCACGTATCAGCTTAAGAACTTACAAAAGACTAAAAACAACGGTGGTTTGGATTTGCCCGATTTTCATCTCTATTTCCTAGCAAACAGATTGCAATATATCTCAAAATGGCTGAATCCCAGCCAACTAGATGAACCATGGCTTGATGTAGAGCAAGCACTATGTGATAACCTAATAATTTCTAATCTGCCATTCATCAGCTCAACCGTTAGACATCATAAATGTTACAAAAAAATCAACATTAATTCCACTCTTACAGCCTGGTGGGAGTTCCTTAAATTAACCAAGTCTTCACTCATTCCGTGTAAGTTTACACCCATCTGGAACAACCCTGACATCCTACAAAATAATAAAATGATCAACTTTACTCAGTGGAATATTAAAGGTATTAAACATTTTGAACATATCATTCAAAACAGAAACTTCATATCATTTGAGATACTCACTAAACAATATAAAATCAGTAGCGCCAAATTCCTAGAGTACCAACAAATGAAATCCATAATTAGCAAGAAATATAATTCTGACCAGCTGGATTTACAACTTCCTGTTGGGGTTGCTGAATTTATTAATCTTAGTGCCCCAAAACTGTTATCAAAGATATACAGACAACTAGTCAAGATAGAGGATTCCATCTCACTCCCAACAATAAGGTGGGAAACAGATTTATCTGCTAGTCTCAGTAATGACAGCTGGTCGCAAATATGTTCAAACACATTTAAAATGACTACAAACTCAAGTTTACAACTTATGCAATACAAAATTATCCACAGAATCCATTATACAGGACACAGGATGTTCAAGATGGGTCTAACACAATCAAACATTTGCTCACACTGCACCAGTAACGCACCAGATTATTTACATGCTGTATGGTCCTGTACACCTGTTCAGAACTTTTGGCTCCAGGTGTGTGAAGACCTTTCCACATGGTTTAAGTGTAATATCCCTGTATGCCCCAGACTATGCCTTCTTGGGGACCTGGATGACACCTTTCTGAACTATAACTCTGCATATTTGGTCCTCACTGCCCTATGCATCGCAAAGAAAACAATCCTCTTGAATTGGAAAAGCAAAAAAAAACTGTCCACCAATCAGTTTAAGAACCTTCTATTAGACTACATCAGCAATGAAATAATGTCTGCCTCCTCCTATAAGCACAAATCGGAAGATGTTTACACTCTCTGGTCCCCTGTGATTAGCTCCATCACTTAGGCAGGTGATAGGCAGGGATTCCGCGTCTACTGGTGGCTGGCACCGGGGCTGACGGTGGGCCTTGGACGCGGGCTGCCGGCACCAGGCTGGACAGCTGGGTTACCCCTGACGTGTGCTGGGAGGTGGGCTGTGGGCCCTGGTGCCTGAGGGCTGCTCTCTGTCCTGGGGAGGGGGGCGGCCCGGGCCAGGGGGGCATGGGCCTGCCCGGGCTCGCCTCCATGGGGACGGGTCGGGGCTTGCCTCTGGCGTCCGGTCCCTGCTCTAGAGACCATGGAGGCCTAAGTGGGAGGGGTGAGGGGGTTAACAGGCCAGAGGGTTAACCAGCCCCCACAGTGTGTGTGTATGTGTGTGTGTGTCGGTGTGTGTGTGTGTGTGTGTATGTGTATGTGTGTGTGGGTGTGTACTTTGTGTGTGTGTGTGTGTGTGTGTGTGTGTGTGTGTGTGTTGTGTGTGCTTGTGGGCAGATGGGGATACGTTCAGATGTGTGTGTGTGCAGGTCTGTGTTTATGTATGTGTGTGAATTTTTCTAAATAATGTATTATTGTTATTATTATTGTTATTATTATTACCATAATTATTTCTATTATTATTATTTCTATTATTATTTATATATTACTATATAATAGTATATATATCTCTCTAATATACAATGGGCCAGGGTGGTCCGGGGTGTCCTTGACCCTCTGGCTGCCACGGCCCTGTGCTCTGAGTCTGGCGGATCCTGGGCCCCCCCTGCCCCAGGGGGCCCCTGGGAACAGGGGTGCCTATTGCTGCCAATAGGGCGGCTCACCCTCCAGAGGGGAGCTTTCTCCTCTCTGGTCTTACTTTGCCCCACAGCCCTCACTCCCCCGCTCATCTAGAGCATCCACACACTTAGGACCTTGAGGTGCACGATTGCAGGTGCGGTGGTAGAGGTCCTTAGGGACCACTTCTGCTACACCTTGATAAGACTTGCGCCTCAATTTTACTTACACTTAGACATCCCTACATGATACCAACTACTCTACACAACACACACAGAGACCCTTGGGGTGGGCCAAGTGGTATATGGTAGGCAGGGCACTTTGAGCTAACCACCTGAAGGGCACTGCCCCATGAGCTACGAGGCCGTCCACTCCCCAATTTTAACTTTTCTTTTTAACTGCATTAGGATCACAAACATCCACACACTACAGAGCGGGGGAGGTAGGGTAGGGGGCTCTTCTTACACCCCTGTTTCTACCATGCCCCCTGGGGCATGGGGCAAAAGGGGATCCGCTGCCTTGGGTTCTGGGCGAGTGGCACAGCAGGGGTCCTGCGGCGCCCCAGAGGATGCCCATGGCTTTATATCTACCCATTTACTTATTTATTTATTTATTTAATCCTCTTTTTAAAATTATATATATATATATATATATATATATATATATATATATATATATATATATATATATATATATATATTTTTTTTTTTTTTTTTTTTTTTTTTTTTCGGTGAGTGAGGAGGAAAAGGAGGGGTATTTCCCACCTGAGTGGCTGGAGGTTCTGAGTGTGTAATGATATGGTGCTGCCGTGTTGTGATGTTGTTGTGTGGTCGTCTTGTGGTGCTGTGGTGTTGTTGTGCTGTTGTGTGAACGTATGGGTATGGATGGTGTCTGGCCGGGTGCGCTGGGGGCTGGCACCGACTCGTGATAGGTGGTGGCCTGGGCTGGGTCCGTCCTCCCGGGTGCCTGGCCGAACCCTCCCTCCTCGGGGGTGAGTGGCCCTTGGGCACAGGTGACCCCTGGTCTTACCCCCTGCACTCGATCGGGGCCCTGCGTCTAGCGGGGCCTGCAGACCTCAGTCCCTGGCCCCCTGGGGTCCTCCCTCCGCAGTGTCGGGGGCCTGCCTCTAGCCTTCCCGGGACGCTCCCTCCTTGCCTCCTCCTGGATTGGCGTGCTGCTGTCTCCATGGTGGTCTGTCTGGGCCCTGTGCTCTGTTGTGGCTGCATGATGCCCGGGGATGAGGGCTATCTCAGTGCATGTCTGGCCTCTGGGAGCAGCGGGGCCACATCTGCATGATCACACCTTGGCATGATCACCTGACCTAAATCAAAGCCAATTTTCTGTACTGCCACCTGTACCCCTATATGTGTAGTTCATCTCTCCAGGTTCTTCTTGTGATTATGATGTCAAAGACCCCAGGATACTGTCTCCTTTCAGGCTCAGTAGCTGGTTGTTTATTTCTCCTGTCTGTAGTCATCTGTTCAGTGGTTGTGGTTGTTCTCTACTGTTGTTTTGTTGTCTCTCTCTCCCCCTCTGTCTAGTCTCTTCTCTACAATCTTTTCCTTTATCACTGTTTCTTTCCTGATATCACCTTGTTCTGGTTAAGCAGTAATCTTCAAACTTGGCAATATACGGGAGGGAAACTGTATGGATACATGTATGCGTATGTATATATATGTGCATGTATACGTATGTGTGTGTGTATGTATTTATGTATGTGTATTTATGTATAAAATATATATATATATATATATATATATATATATATATATATATATATATATATATATAATAAAAAAAAACACTAATAAAGAGTACAATTTTAACACTCAAGGGGAGCTTTATACATTAACGGCTCCCTTTGGAAAAGCAAATGTGTTCTGCACAATACGGCAGCCAGACCATAATTCTGTTGTCGTGACAATGAACAGGACAAGGGAAAAGAGATTAAAAAAAAAAAGTCAACAAGGTAATGTCACACCTGCAACACCTGAAGGGGAGATCTGTGCTTCTTTCAAGAAACTCACCTTCGCAATTCTGAAATATCTTGTGTAAAAAGGGCTTGGATGGGTCACTTATTCCACTCTTGGTTTACTGAGAGGGTAAGGGGTGCTTGCAATTGTTATACAACTCCTTCGAAACCTCTGTTACTATATCTGATCCTAACGGACGTGTTGTTATAGTCTCTGACAAACCACCCCTGTAGTCCTGGCTTCAGTGTATGCTCCCACTTGGGATGATGAAAAATTTGTATCTTTTTTTTTTTTTCTTCTTCACTTAATCTTTAAGACCACCTTATCATTGTTTGGGGCGATTTTAATCTGGTATAGGACACCACACTTGATAGATCATCTGCTAAACATATCGCTCAAACAAAATCAGCTACCACCTTAAAATTTCATACAGACCATTTGGGATTGTCTGACCCTTGGAGAACTAGGTTTCCTTACAACAAAGAATTTTCCTTCTTTTCTCATGTGCACCATAGCTTCTCACAAATAGATTTCTTCCTACTGGATAATAAACTGTTGCACAGTACTGTTGCCTGTGAATATCATAGTATAGTCATCTCTGTTCATGCCCTTGCATCAGTAGACATTACTTTCTCCCTCTGCAGACCTGCTCACAAATTCTGGAAATTTAAGTCACAGTTGCTCTCTGAAGCTAAATTTAAAGAATTTCTCATTGAGGAAATCAATTTCTTCTTTAACAATTACAATAATTGACATGCCTGATATCAGCAGTGATATACTGTGGGATTCTTTTAAAACATATTTACGCGGGCAGATCATCTTATTTGTTTCCCATTCTAAAAAATCATAGCTTTCTAAGTTGACAGAACTATCCGATAAAATCCGTATTTTAGATGCCCAATACGCCTCCAATCCCTCAGCTGCATTATACAAAAAGAGATTACAGCTACAGTCTCAATATGAATTGCTATCAACCAGCAAAGTTGAAATTCAGCTTTTACAAACAAAGCAACGCTTCTTTGAACAAGTTGATAAACCTGGCAAACTATTAGCATATCAAGCCCGCTCTGCAACTGCCTCTAAACTCATACCTAACATAGCATCCCCAGCTGGGTTAGTTACAACAGATCCTAGGGAAATTTTTAATACTTTCTCTAATTGTTATTTAACACTCTACTCGTCCGAAATCTCCTTCCACAACTGGTCAGAGCCAAACCCCCTAGACTACTTTACATTCCCTCAAGTAGACAACAATGTGTTTAGTAATCTAGGAGCCTCCATAACATTTGCTGAGGTCCAAGAAGCTATCGGGTCTTTACAAAGCTCCAAATCCCCTGGACGGATACTCCACAGAATTTTTCAAAACCTTTTCTAGCAAACTAGCTCCCATCCTAGCAAGGGTATTTAATGATGCGTTTGCAAGAGGGAAACTTCCTTCTACATTCTCAGAAGTGTCAATAACCTTGTTACTTAAGAAAGATAAAAATCCTCTCCACTGCAGCAGCTATAGGCCCATCTCCCTCTTAAATGTTGACTCTAAAAATTGTCCAAAGTGCTCGCCACTCGTCTCCTGAAGGTCACCCCTACGCTAACGAACCCGCACCAGACCAGTTTCATCTCTGGTCGACAATCTTTTTCAGTAATACTAGAAGGTTATTCAACATCATCTGCTCTTCTTCAGACTCCATCCCGGCTGAAATCATCCTATCTCTAGACGCCGAAAAGGCTTTTAATCGGGTCGAGTGGAGCTACTTGTTCCATATTCTAAGTAAATTCAGTTTTGACTCCAACTTCATATCATGGATTAAGCTTCTTTACATTTCCCCCTGTGGCTAAGATTAATATTAACGGTATAAAATCTAATTCATTTCCTTTATCCTGGGGCACTCGTCAGAGATGCCTGCTTTCCCCATCTCTGCTTGCTCTAGCCGTCAAGCCCTTAGCTGTATGGCTTCGTTATGAAGATAAATTTGAAGGGATTTTCTCGATTTGGCTTATTTCTTTATGCAGATGACCTTCTGCTTTACATCACCGATCCAACTTCATCACTTCCTGTTATCTTGGATATTCTAGAACAATTTATGAAATTATCTGACTATAGAATTAATAGGGATGTCCCGATATTACATTTTCACTTCCGATACGATACCGATACTGCAGCATTGAGTATTGGCCGATACCGATATTAATCCGATACAATGTCAGCATTAAACATGCATACTTTTATTACTTATTTTGTAGTATGTCTGTCATGTTAGAAAAGACTTGATTCAGTGATTTTATTCAAACAAAGAACAGCAGTCAGCAACAGTAGGTATGAGGAAAAACTGACCCATCTATTATTAACCAACGGGTAACAGAAATTTTAACATTAAACATAAAAAATACTAGTAATTGAATAAAATAAAGAATAAATTAGAAAATCCAGAAAATAACCTAAATAAATCAAATAAAAACAGCAGGAGCGGAGTCTGGAATGGACTGCTTATATCAGAGTGCTTATATCGGAGATTTTAGATGCATTCCGATACGATACCGATATTTGTTTTTTTTTGCTGATATCGGACCGATATCCGATATTAATATCGGACTGGGACACCTCTAAAAATTAACCTACATAAAAGCGAGTACCTTCCAATTAACTCCACTGCAGAGAACCTCCCTCTCGCTCACTTTCCTTTTAGGAAAACGACCCAAGGATTAAAATATCTTGGTGTTCTTGTAACAAAACCATTCTCTGAGTATTTTTGCAAAAAACTTTCAACCTTTACTTGAGCGCTGCAGATCAGATCTGACTAGGTGGTCCACTATCCCTTTACCTTTACCAGGTCGTACCAACCAGATCATAATGACGGTACTTTTCCCTGCTTTCTTTATATCTTTCAACATGTTCCAGTGCTCATCTGCAAATCTTTTTTTTCTTCACTTGGCCAGCTGATTAATTCCTTTTTTTACGGTGCAATAAATAAGCTAGAATAAAGATCAACTCTCCAACTTCCTAAATCTCTCTGGGGTCTGGCCTCACCTGATTTTTACTGATACTACTGGGCTAGCAATATTAGCAAATCCTTTATTGGAATGTTAAGATGGCTCCTAATAATCACCCTCTATGGGCCTGCATGGAACTAGCCTCCTCACCCGTTGCGTTATGGTCAGTGATTTGTTCACAGTTACCTTCACCAATCAAGCGAATAGCACAGAACGCCATTATTTCTGAGACCTTGAAAATTTGGAGTCAATTAAGGAAACAATTTGGCCTACATTCCTCATCGAAACTTGCTCCAGTTTATCAAAACCTTTTATTTCTTCCATCCTGCTCCGACTCAGCTTTTGAATCCTGGTCAAATAAAGAGACCAGAGACCTTGATGGATTCCCTTCTTTTGACCAAAGTAAACCATAAATCCCAGACCTCAGTCTTGTAAAACTCAATGTTCAGAATAAACCCCACCTCCCTCCACTCCCTCGGGGCTATTTGGGACCAGGACCCCAGAATCACAATCTCCGACAAACAAAGGAACCGCATACTTAACCTTGCTCATACTTCTTCTATATGCGCCAGACAACAACTTCTACAATGTAAGATTTTACGCAGGAGACACTTCACTAATGTGAGACTAGCCAAAATCTATCCAGATAGAGACGACTCCTGTAACAGGTGTAAACTGTCTCCAGCTGAGCACATGCATATGTTTTGGTCATGCACTAAACTGACTGATTTTTGGGGCACCATTTTTGATACATTAGGGAAAGTCCTTGGCTGCACTGTGAACGCCGACCCTCTTATTGCTCTTTTTGGACTGCTTCCATCCTCTGGCTGGTCAAAATTTTCATATCGTATTTTTGACTTTTCTACCTTGCTAGCAAGTAGGCTCATTCTTCTTAAATGGACTCATTTATCCCCACCTACACATAACAGATGTATTCAAGAAATTTTACATTGCATGAGACTTGAGAAATCAGATTCTCCCTGAAAGGTTCCCTTAAGACCTCCCATGAAATCTGGCAACCCTTTTTACTTCATATAGATACCCTGTCATTGAGGCTGAAAACCTATGAACTACTGACTTGCTGATTTTCTTTCTTTCTTTATTTATTAATTTTCTTATTTATTTATTTATTTATTTATTTTCATTATTTGAATATTATTACATACTTAAATGCATGTTTCTCCTTTCCTCTTTTTCTTTCTTTTTCTCTTGTCTTTCCCTTCCCCTTCATTTCTGCGATACCACTTGTCCACTTGTTGATACCCCATGTCGATTGAGTGTGTTGTCTTGTCTCTTAGTTCTTGTAGTGTGAATAAGTGTGATTGAATATAATGTTTTTGTTCCGAAATTGTTCTGCTTTGTGTACCTGAAATGTCTTTTTCTTTCCTGTACACATAACAGAAAATATAACGAAAATCTTTGACAAAAACACACACACACACATTATGGCTCTGTGACAGGTTGCAGGTCTAGAAAGAAGTGTCTGAGTAAAATCCTAAAAAAGAACTAGCATAAAAGAATAGCTCCCTAAAGGATCTTAAACCCCTTAAAACACTTAAAACCCACAAAGAGAAAAGAATGAAACTGGTGTTTTGTGTTTAAAAAGTTCCTTGACCCAATTATAACCGTGTCCAAGGTTCAATATAAAAAGGTCCTGTGAGGGTACTTAACTCAGAGAGGGGTGCATCCAACGTTGCTTCTCCTCAAAGCTAATGCCAGTGCCTCACAGCAACGGTCCCCTTGGCAACTCCACGGTGACTCCCCAACATCAGCCTCCTTCTCTTCACAGGAAACCGTAAAGGCCCACAACTGGCTGCTGCTTCTTCTTCCTAGAGCAATCGGGTCTTTTCAGGGTTGCTTCTCGTGCTTTGCTTGCGGTCCTACTGTCGTCCCTCTCTGCTATCTGCTGCTCTTTTTAGGTGTCTGTCCTGAAGTCCTGCCCGCCGGTCTCCAATGAGCTGGTTTTAGGGGGGGGTACTTCAGGGCCAGTCAGAAAAGTCATTACCTACCCACACACTTCATATAACGCCACATGCAATAAAAATATAAAAGACCAACCCTGTCACACAAACACAGATTCCGAAGATTGTCATTTAGGCTCCTGTATGGCAGCTGTTACTACTGTAAGTTGTGTCTGTGACTGTTGAGGACCTTACTGTAACCGGCGTACTGCCGGTAAACATCAGAGCAGGTTATTTTGACTTTTTTTTCTCGTCCTTTCGACTTTGATCTCAAATTATTTTTTGACTGTATTCTTGTCATTTCAACTTTATTCCCGTTATTTTGACTTTGATCTTGAAATTTGTTTTTCAGCTTTATTCTAGTCATTTCCACTTTGATCTTAAATTTCAATTTTATTCTCGCCATTTCGATTTTATGCTGTATTCCATTTCTATTCGGAAGTCAGAATTTTCGAGTTCCAGGTGGGAACGCCCAACAGGAACAGTGCCTGAGGTCGGAAATTCGCACCACACCACACCAACCCTGAGTTCCCAGTAGGAAATTCTGATTTCAGTTGTAAAAAGTTAATAAGCTTCTATTATATTCTTTTTATTTTAGAATTTCTGACTAGTGTTTTTTGCAATTAAGCAGCTTTGTATACGTAGTATAATTGGATGTTTATATACAGAAATACTGCTGTTATGCCAAGTTTTTCCGACTTAGCAACTGGAACGCTGAACCTCGGAGATGACACCCCACTCCTGACTTCCAGCTCCGAGTACAAATGGAATGCAGCAATAATCTCGACCTGCCCGAAATTATTTTCTCCATCCCCAATGGCCCTAATCCACTTCTGTAGTTTTCACAGACTGCCCAACAGATTTGCTTTGCATGAAGTAGAGATGACAACCAAATGTATGGAGCTGAGTCAAGGCCAAAAGTTTTCTAAATTAAAAAAATTAATAAATCATTTAAAAAAAAAAGTTGAAACAATTTTTTTTTTTAGTTTGATCCTGATTTAAAAAATAAAAAATAAAACAATCCTGAATTTAAAAATAAATAACACACTAAACCAAAACAAGAAAATAAGCAAAAGCAATTATTTTTCAATCCAAAAATAGTTTTGATTCGCCTCTTTTAATATTTTTAAACAAATCAATTCAGTTTTTACTCTTGATTTTTTTTTTTTAACATTTGAGGTGTTTGTTTTTTCAGGTGCAATTTTCTTTTTTATAAAATCTCCCTCAGTCTGTTTTTTATTCGCATTCAGATGATCATTTTTTTCACTTTCGGATTGTTTTTCTCTTCAGATTCAAACTTTTGGCCCTGCTTTGGTGTGGGGAGCTTGGTCTTGACTGATAAGGGTGTGGGATTGTGAGTGACAGCATGAAAGATGGCTCAGAGCCTTCCTTGGTGCTGTTGTTTTCAGGAAACGTAGGTGCTTAAAGAGATATGACTCGTCCCTTTCTGTACTGTGTATTAACCTGATTTGGGGTCAAAGTAAGCTTTTAAGAGCTTTTCAAGACCGCCCTTGGCAACTAGCTATCTATAAATTCCATCTAATTTTTCAGATTTTTTCTGTAATTCCCCATACCATAAAAGAAAAGGGGCTTTTGTATTGAATGAGCCACGTAGTTATTAGAATATGTAGCCTATGTATGCATGCTTAACTAACAATTACCTGCACCTATAGTCGTTGTAACATTAAAGAACAGTGGAAGGGAAGTTGGAGATAAGAAGTGATTACGGTCTTGAGTAATTATTAACTAAAGTTACCAGTGTAGCCCCAAGAACTCAATAACTATTAACTAAACTTACTGTGTAGCCCCAAGAACAAAGGAATGGTTACTTTTTAGAGTCAGAGTGAAGGAGGTAAATGGTCAGAGGAGGAAGAGAGAAGTGTGTCCCCTAACAGTTCCTCCTACAGATAAGCCATCTTGCTGAGGAATGGGGCTCTCGGATTGCAGAAGACCAAGGACGGCTGGCAGCCAATGAGAGGAGAGGCAACACCCGAAGATGACTCAACTTACATTCCCTTAGTACTGTTTGTTAGGTATATAAGGGTTCAAGGGACAGGAGAGGGGGTTCAGATTTTGGAACTGATCCCCGCTCTACTTTGTAGTAGTGAGGGCTGTGTAAATCTGAACCCAGAGATCTCTGTGAATCTATATTTTTGACCTATTGTTAATAAATTTGTTTTCAACTGAGAACCAAGACGCCTCCTGATCCTACCCCATCAACGAACTGCCCGGAAAGAGGTGAGAGGAGAATGAAGTCAGATTAATAATTTTAAAGTATTTTGGTCAGATTGATAGCATCACATTTCCGATAAGAAGTAATTTAAGTATGTGAGAAATTTAGAACAAAGACATCATTTTGAGTGACAAAATATCTGTGAGGTACCCTGTCAGGATAGCAGTGTGGGAACATGACTTAGTGCATGGTTAAAGGTACCCTGTAAGGCAGTGTGGGAAAACAGTAGAAGTAACACTTAGATGTATGTCATACACCTCACCTCATTTCCAACACAGTGCAGAGCTACTACGCAGACAACAATGGCGTCTCTTTTACTGGGGCAACCTGTTGGTTCAGACACACAGGTAAGAAGTGCTATTCTTTGAAGAGGTGCTGTGAAAATTATTTTAAATTTAGTTTTTATGTGCAAAACATTAAGAAGGTGAAGAAAGTAGCTCCTAGTGACGTCATTCTTAGAAAAACCGTAGAATTCCTCAGATTCTAAGATTTTTCTTAGAATTTTCCCTCCGTAAGATAAAAGTTATTCACAAAGCATCTTAAGCCTTAAAGGGATAGTTCAGTTTTTTTGAAGTGGGGTTGTATGAGCTCTATGTGACCACTAAGGACATTAGATACAGTAGAAAGTTGTCTCCTCTCCCTCAGTAAGACAAAAACTTTAATCAGCTGATGGTGACGAGGAAATAGACGCTAACAGGGACAGACGGTACCAAATTCAAAGGCTATTTTCTCTGCCTACAAGAACTAAAATCAAAAAGTAATACCACAGTTTAAGAGTACGATACATAAAATATTTTTTAAGTGCATTAAGTCTTCGGAAATATAATCACTTATCTGGACCTAACTAACTGGTCATGTGTCCTTCCGCGCAGCGCTAGTGCGCTCCGTCCCCCCTCCTCTTTTCAGCTGCAGGGAATGTAAACAAGCTGTGCTTCGGGCTCTGGTTTTAGCCTCGTGTAAGTTTGATCAAGTATCGTAATTCTTTTGTTTGTACTCTAAGGATTGTGAGGCAGGGTAGGAAATTCAAAATGAGTGACCATGACAGCGACGATGAAGTTTCATTCACTTGCTCAAATGTCCATTACTGGTACGCTAACAACCCAAAGTAAACTTCCATCATTTCACACTGTATGATTATATGCAGTCTATAAGGAACTTTTAGCTACTACTGGTCAAAACGGATTTTATAACACGAGTTTGTGTGTGTGTTCGGTGTGTGTGTGTGTGGGTGTGGGTGTGAGTTGGGAGTCAAGGTCTGGACCTCGCCAATTTTGAAACCCTGGTTACGGCCCTGTTTAGACCCCAAAACGTGAGAAACTTTCAAATTCAAGGGAAAACAATCGCAAATGAGTGGCTTAAGAGCTGAAAGTATGATTTTGAATAATGTGTCATTAATAGGTTTTTCTGGCAAAAGAAAAGCGAGTCGGTGCTTTACCACGACTCTATGATGCGGGTTCATGGGAACTGTAACATAATTATGCTTTTGTAACAAACTCACTGAAATGAGTTGTTCAGAGTACATTTCCCGTGTTCTGAGCCTTTTCGCTGTTGTTTTGTCATACAGCATGTTGTTGTGCCTTTTTGATGTTTCTCGCTTTGCAAAGCGTTTTGGTTCATTTGCCATGACGCTTTGATGCAGGTACAAAAAAGACTGTGGAATCACTATACTTTTGTGAAACTATTACGGAAATGAGCAACTCAGAGTACAAATCCATGTAATTTCGTGTCCTGAAACATTTCGATGCTGTTGGCATCCAGCGTGGTATTGTTGTGCTTTCTAAGATCGTTGCATCTTTCTGCATTCCCTGTCCTCTTTAGCTTTTTCCTTCAAAGGCTGTGATATGTTACCCCCCAACGTGAAAAACTTTCAAATTCAAGGGAAAACAATCGCGAATGAGTGTACCTAGGGTTTAAAGTTTGTTTTCAAATAATATGTCATTAATCGGGTTTTTTGCTAAAGCAAAGCGTTTTGGGTGCTTGACCACGACTCTATGATGCAGGACTGTGCAATCATTAACCTTTTGTGACACTAATAATGAAATGAGTAAATCACATTTCCCGTGTCCTGAGCCTTTTCGTTGCTGTTTTGTCATAAAGCATGGTGTTGTTGCGCTTTTGCGGTCACTGCACATCAATATTTTTATTTCTCTCTCCTTTTTAGCTTTTCATATTTGACGTAAAACCCACACGAGTTACATCAAAATGATTTAGGAAGCAGTCCAAAATGTGTTTATGAGAACTTGAAGCACGATTTTAAATAGTTTTTTATTTCCTTTTCCTTTTTCACTCTGCAAAGGCTTCTTTCGATATGCTCTGTGTTGTGATCAGCACCACATTTATGCTCTCCAAATGCTACAAAAAGCTTTTAAAATCAAACATCAAACGCTTGTGTTACCTACAAAAAGCTGACAGAAGCGATAAAGATATCTTCAGCATCTGAAATCATAAATTGAATCATGTCATGGTGTTTTTTGCTCTGCAAAGCCTTATATGCATAAAACTGTGATGTGCTCTTTATTTGGATCAGTATTTAATTAACACACAATTGCTTTTAAGCTCATGTCACATAGCTTTAGGTAATACTTTTTGAATGAGTTGTAACGACGTGCTATTTTACTCTGCAGAGTAGAAACACAGCTATGGCTTCTAAAAACATGAGCGGTTGTTGCTCTTTAGTGAGAAACTTGCAATATTCTCACTCACATTATTTTTATTTACTTCATAATACAGTATCAGCAAGTTTTACTGCCTTTATGGTACTTGGAACTAAAACGTGAATAGACGACAAACCTGTAGGGCTACATTGTGACCACAAGATGGCAGCATGTGACTACAAGTGAAATCACTGCAAAAACAATTTCATCTTCAGTATTCATACTTTAAACAGTTGTAAGAATAGAATAGAATAGAATAGAATAGAATAGAACAGAACAGAATAGAATAGAATTTCCCCAAAAGGAAACTTCGTTAATACAAACAATGAAAATAACGTGGATTTGAGTCTTAATGGTCAGCGTGTGTGAGTCCCTCCCTTATCCATAACACAGACAGACAGTCCTCCTCACTAGAGGTGGGCGATACTGGGACTTTTGGTATTGATCCGATACCAAGTAAATACAGGGCCAGTATGGCAGATACAGATACAGATACAGATACTTTTTAATATCAAGGGTTGATGTATCATCAAGCTGCAGACCTTAAGGTGTTTTTGTGATTTTTTTTTTCTTTTGATTACGTTGTTAAAACCTAGAACAGAATTTCGGCAAAGTTTGAAGGTGACTGCAAATTAATTTAGTGTCATTATAAATTATATGTTCAGAAACAATACAATAGTAACAAAACAAATTTTACCCAAAACATGAGATTTTTTTTTTTTAAGGAAATTAAGTGTAAAAAATTATCACTTACAGGTAAAATCAAAACAATATCTTCTTTAGGGTACAGTTAAAGACTACAATACAAAAAACAAGTAAATAAATAAAATGTTCCCCCATTATTGCACTCATTTTTTAAAGAGTAAAGTATAATGAAAAAACCACACCAGAATAAATGTTATAAAAAAAATTGGAACAAACCCCCCTTTTTTTGGAGTCTGCTTATTTGTTTTTCTGGTGTGGCTGAGCCACGTGACTGTCATCATGAAAAATCAGGAGAGAGTGGGGGTGGAGATGGGGCGCTGTGACACAGACATAGTCAGGTCTCCACTTTTATAAAACTGCAGCAGTCAGTGCAATGCAGGAGAAAAAAATTCAACTACAGTATTGATCTTTTTACACTGGTATCATTTGATATCAATACTAACCTTGGTATGGATATTATCAATATTTGTATTGATCCGCCCACCTCTACTCCTCACTCACAGCAGTCTCCTCCTGCATTCACATGCAGTGCATTAAGTCTTCGGAAATATAAACATTTATCTGGACCTAACTAACTGGTCATGTGTCCTTCCGCGCAGCGCTAGTGCGCTCCGTCCCCCCTCTTCCTTTCAGCTGCAGGGAATGTAAACAAGCTATGCTTCGGGCTCGGTTTTAGCCTCGTGTAAGTTTGATCAAGTATCGTAATTCTTTTGTTTGTACTCTAAGGATTGTGAGGCAGCGTAGGAAATTCAAAATGAGTGACCATGACAGCGACAATGAAGTTTAATTCACTTTGAAACCAAAAGCATACCTGTATGAACCAGAGTAGCTACACAGAAGAGGAGCTGCTACAGATGGCGACTGGAAGGAATACAGAGGAGACATCCGCAGACACTGGACATCAAGACAGAGTTGGAAATACTCAGTGGTGTAAATGTCTGAGCTGTGACTCAATGCCCACGGATGCTGAGTGTTACTGCTGTCACGAGTGGAACTTGGTTACAGACACTCTTCAGGATTTGTCTGAGTTAGAGGACACTGCTGGCTCTCAAGCCATCTGTATAACTCATCACACAGATTTCCCTGCTCTTCTAGATTCTGGAGTGTCCTGTAACAGCAACAACAACAACAGTCGTGGCAGCAGTAACACTCAGCATCTCGATGTCCAGGTTGCCCTCTGTATTCCTTTCAGTCGCCATCTGTAGCAGCTCGTCTTCTGTGTAGCTACTCTGGTTCATACAGGTATCCTTTTGGTTCCAAAGTGAATGAAACTTCTTCGTCGCTGTCATAGTCACTCATTTTGAATTTCCTACGCTGCCTCACAATCCTTAGAGTGTTAGGTCCAGATAAATGTTTATATTTCCGAAGACTTAATGCACTTGAAAAATATTTTATGTATTGTACTCTTAAACCGTGGTATTACTTTTTGATTTTAGTTCTTGTAGGCAGAGAAAATAGCCTTTGAATTTGGTACCGTCTGTCCCTGTTAGCGTCTATTTCCTCGTCACCATCGAAAATATGGCCAATCTGGAACTTTTTTGTCAGTTATGTGTGCTACTGCAAGATGACTATCCTAAGATGTGTTGTGACTGCTTGTCTAATGAATGAATCCAGGCCCACGCAGTGATTCAGGAGTTGGAAGCCACCAGCCAACTGTATTATTGCCACTCTCAGATTCACCTACACCCACTTGTGCCAAGTTTCAAACATCCATACTGCACTTCCAGTTACCGCTGTCAGGCATTTCAAAATAAAAGCGCATGTTTTACCAAACATCACAAGATAAAGGGGCTTACAAGTGGATGGCTACTCTGCAAGTATGCAAGTAATGCAACAGCAATTGGATTAAAATGTTGGAAACAACTGATCCTTTAATCATACAATATATGTCATATTTCCAGGTGGTCAGTGGGAAAGAAGACCAATCACGATTCCCCCTGATTCTCGTGGTGTCAAGGGGTGCGTCTCAATGCGCTAATTTTTTGTGCCCCCTCCATCCTATCTCCTCCGCAGCACTGGAAATACTTTCTTAGTCACCATTTTGAAAACTGTCCCAAAGCAGTAATTGTACTTGGGGGAGAGAGGAGAGAAGATGGAGGAGACTGATCGGAGGAGCTATGATCGAGGAAACACGAGAGCTGGCTTTGTGGAGGTCTTTTCACTGACTGACACGCCCCCATATGGAATATCACTCTCTGATTGGACGCTGCAGCTGCTCAGACTTCTCTACATGAAACTTCACAAACACAACAGAGTTTGATGAGAGAGAAAAGGCGAGCTGAGGACAGGTACAGAGAATTGTGCAGAAACTGATCATAAATCGGGTAATAAAGTGTTTGTTGTGAGTTTAGAGCACAAAACACTGAACACAACCATCATCAAATCAATGTAATGGAGGATTTATACTGAAATCTAATAAATAATATCTTTCTGAAACACAATAAACTAGGTCAAATTAATAAGTTTCAGAGTTCACGATGTAGATAAAGGCTAAATTATTCATAAATAATCTAACAATTACGCATTTTACCGGTAAAGTGATTCTCGAGCTTCTTAACTGCACACAGAATAAACTGAGTGCAGGTTTTTTTCATGGCAACATGTTTCTTAAACTGGTTCAAGGAACAGACAAAGCTCTGTTACTGTTTATGTTTTATCAGAGTTGTTACAGCGCACATGTGCAGACACACAAACAGCTGTTAGAGCTGACTGACAGATGATCCAGAGGTGATCAGCTGATGCCGTCATCAATGAAACACGTTGCTTCATGTGACGCTCTCCACTTGCAAATGACGCAAGTGGAGGAAGGGAGGATGGAACTTTATCACTTTGAGATGCACCCAGGGCCTCCAGCTCTGCTTAGTAGCAGCGTCTCCCTTCCCCCCTCCTTCCCTCTTTTCCTTATCCAGGTGAGCATGAGTGAGGTGTTTGGAGTGCAGGCAGGTGCAGGCGGTTGGTAATCACCAGACTGGTTCACCAGCAGTCACCTTCCTCGACCATAAAACCAGACTGCAGCCGCTACTGTGAGCTGGATCTTTGCATACCACATTCAGTAGTAAGCTTAAACTCAGTCTTTTCTTTCATAAAGCTCTGGATTTTAACACCCTGTTTCCTGTACCTCAGATCCTGGACCCACTCTGCCTGACTCAGCTGTATTTTCTTGATTCTCCAACTCTGAAGCCTCCCCTGGCTCGCTGCACACCTCCTCAGCCTGCCTTCCTTAAAGCTCTCCCCTCTCTTCGGCTGTCTACCAAGGTTTCCCCTCTCTCTCTGGGTCAGCTGACTCTCTAATGCGAGCTCTGTAGTGTGGTTGGGTCTGTTTAGTTTTTTAGTCCCTTTAAGTTGTGTCCTTTGTCATGCAGGTTGTGTGTTTCCTAGCTCAGCCTCATTTAGTCTGAGATGGTGTTTTCTGTTTATCTTGAGTTAATTTCAGCATAGCCTTAGTTTTGTAGCCTCCTGTGTAGCTCCTTATTTTGCCTGACTTCTTTAGTTAGTATTCTTCTCCAGCCAGTGTTTGTTTAGCGTGTGTTCTTTTTTTTTCTCTACTATTTATTGTGTCTTTTACCTTTCCGCTGTTTTAAATTATTCTTATTAACCATTGTTTTAATTGATTGTGTTTTTATCCATTGTGTTTTTATTGATCTTGATTTTAAGCCTGTACAGCACTTTGGCCAACTGGGCTTGTTTTAAAACGTGCTATATAAATAAAGTTTGACTTGACTTGACTTGACTTTGGTTGTTTAATAAACTCTTTACTGCAAATTTTCTGGTCTGCTGTGTCTCTCTGTTGTCCTGCATTTGAGTCTCTGATCCACTCTGTGACAAGTGGATGTACTGGGACCTTATCTAAAGTGTTACGGTGTCAGGGAAGAACACTCTTTATTGTGCGTTCAACATGAGTTTGACCTTACTCCACTACCACCAGATGCAATTGAATTTCAAAGCATGCCAATAGCGGAATGCCCATTGTGCAAAGTAGGTCTTCCTTTGCAGATTTTGGCTCTTCGTGTTCAGGAGTGCATGGAGTCTCAATCTGCAGCAGAAGATAATGTGGTAAATGTAGCTCTGGTATACATGATTTTGCTTTGTGAATGTGACACTAATTTTATATTCTAACTGTCCGTCAGTTTTGTTGTAACACAGATATTTGTGGGTCATATTATAGACATGTCAAAGTGAGGTCCAGATGGTTCCTGCAGATGACAGCCCCTCCTCTGCAGCATGACACAGAGACATTAATTGAAGAGTTACAGTACTTAAAGTTAATTACTCTATGACCTTTTGAGATGCCTGCGTTGTGGAGGATGAGGGGCAGTATTTAACCCTTAGGATCCCAAGCAAGAAACGAAAATTGATTTTTTCTGATTTTAAAAAATTCTAGTAATAAGTTAGGAGTATACACAACACACTTTTAGGTTTCCTCAGGCATAAAGAACACAGGAAAAAGTGGTGTGGCTCTACCCTTACAGAATCTACAAATTCTGAGACCTATGATAAGTTGATTGGAATTTTTAGGCCGTTTTTGCTTCTGTCACATTTTTACTCACTGTGGACTCATTTTTCACTGCAATAATAATTTATACACTTGTATGAGGTCAGAAGAACCAGGGCTAAAGCCAGATGTAACTCAACAACCTCTCATTAATATAGCATAACCAGAATGCAAGAAACTGTTCAATAAAGAAAAGCGGACATTGAAGTTTTCTGAATGTTTACTTTAAATCAATGAAAACTGTGAATACTTATGTACGGAACACTTCATTCAAGTCTTGGATCAAAGAAAAAACAAGTTGTTTAGTATCTACAAGCTCTGAACACACAAACTGTTGCTGATTGGTGCAGAGCAGCCCCAAGCTGAAACATGACCTTAAGGCTACTGAATGAGAGTTTGAAAAAAAAAAAAAAGAGGCCATCCTATGTTAAACTTTTATCCGTTAAAAAAGAAATACACTTACTGAGGGATTTCTATTCTTGAGAAGTATGTTATGCTGCAAACTTTGTTTCTCTTCTCTTCCTGTCTTTTCCTGTCCTGCTGTTACAAATTAGAAGAATTATCAAAAACATGCAAATTATTTTGTTTGAGCACCACAGTCAATGCTTTGTTTAGTTTAGTTTAGTTTAGTTTAGTTTAGTTTAGTTTTGTTTTTATGTTGAAATGGTGACTGGAATTGAAGGTTGATTCTTTGAGGGACCTGGACGTCACAAAAGCCCACAATATTCTCTGACTGATTTTGATTGTGGTCTCTCCAGGTGTGTTTATATTTTCATTCTGATCATTTTTGTAAGGTATTCTAACTTAAGTGATACAACTGTGCAATTATTTTGTGAATAGGACCGTAGGAGAGATTTTAGCTGCAAGTTTGGCTCAAGGTGCCCCAACCGCAGCCTTTTTCAGCCCTTGGACCTACAGTTACCTCGGTAGTGGCTATATAAATCCAATAATTCTCAACAGTGATGCAGTAGCAGATGACCAGTTTGGAGGGTTAATTGACCAGGTATAACCCTGATGTGCTAGAAATGATGAGCTATAAGAGGATATAGAGCAAACTGTGTCAGAAAATACTGTTAATTTTTTTTTTTTTTTTTTTTTTGCCATGGTCACTTTATTTTCAGGTTGAGCTTTGAACTGCCTGATCTAGCTGATGAAATCCTTAACTGTGGATATACTGGAGTCTATCCCCAACAGGGAGTCCATTGTTGGGTATGCAATTTTTTCTGTATGCAAAAAAATGTACATACAAATTAGAGGGTGCCATTAACTGTCTTATGGACATTGTCAAGTTTGCAGTCTTTACCGTGGTAAAGACTGCAAACTCAGTAAAAGCATGGGTGATAATCTCCGGCATCTCAACCTGGCTGGACAATGTTCTAAAAAGTTGCATCTCCTGGTTGACAACAAACTGGAAATAGTCCATGTCGAGGGGCAATTTTTGTGTGAATTGAGAAAGTTTGATTAGAAGCCACTGAAGAAATTCCCGTTTTTAGTTCCTCCTAGAAAAAAAATAGCTCCATGCTTCTTTTTCTTTCATCAAATTAACTCTAGAACTTAAAAGGAGCAAAAAGAGGACAACTTTATGTCGAAACGAAACATGGGCACTGCAGTTAATCTGTAATCTATCCCGGTAGTTTACCTTCATTTAAACTTGCAAACACTTGCCACAAGGGATGAATGGAGCAATAAAATGTTTTGAAGGTCTGTGAAACGTGCGATGATTGGCACATGGAGGGAGAGCTGACATATTCACAATTCCTCCAGTATTTATTCACTGTAAGAAGACAGTAAAACACATGAATTGTCTTCTAAAATTCCCCTGTACCTCTGTTCCTTCAGCGGTGCTACACGGCACAACTGTGACATCTAGTGGACGAAATAAACAACTACATGCAGCTCGATGTCTGAACGGGGTTGCTCTGAAACCTGTGACCATCGGAATAAGTGAGCGCAGGGGGCGATGGCGGGCATTGACTATGTGTGCATTGTCCAAAAAAGAGGAGGAGAAGTTGAGTTACATAAATGGCGTACTCAAAGATACATCTGGGGTAAATGTTTGCAAAATCTGAAGAAATTGTGTGTAATTTATACAAAGCAGTCGATTGATGTTGCTTTATCTGCTACCCACGAGTAAGCACCGCTTGTGATGGCTTCCTACTGATAAAGGAGAAACCATCGTATATACAGCTACATAACCCAGGAACTAAAAACCCTACATTAGATCAGGCGACTTTTAAATGAAATGTATACTATAATCTACGTTTGCTAAGAGCTACATTTTATGTAAAAGTCTATATGAACTGTTTCAAATATGTAGTTCGCTGTGCCTGCTCTCTCATGAGATACATGTACAAATCCTTTTAAATTTACATTTTAGTTTATCTATACTTAACTTCACGATCATTATATAATGTAATCCCTCTAGACATGTTCAATAACAAAGCAAAAATTAAAAACGAGTGTTGTGTCTATAATTAAAAAATAAAACTATCTAAGAACATGCTGTAAGGAGACAACAGCGTAGCCATCAGATAATGTGACCCTGCTTTACTCACATAATAACTGATTAAATCACCCACATAACTTTTAATGTGGGCATTTGTCATCCTCTCACATTGATCTGGACTCAAGTATTCCTATTATGGATCATCATACAGTCAGAAACACAGAGCTAGGCCTCACCCTGTTGGCTATGGCTGCCTTTTGCAGCAGCTCTCTCTTTTTCGTCTATTTCTTGTAATGTTTGTTTTTTTTCATCTCTTTTTTGTAATTTTTGTATTTGGAATGTATCATTTCTTTGTATGGATCATTTGTTGGTCATGGACACCAAACTTTTTGTGGCTTCAGTGATATTTCCACTATTTTTGCTCCTGTGTTTGTCTGGAGATCCTACATGTAACCATGGCCACATTGTTTACATGTGAACTCAGCTGTTAGCAGTCTGTAGCATGTCAATGCTAACTGGTGTAAGGCCTGATGTCTTCCCACAAAGTGAGGAGAAGGAGGTGAGGACGACATGCAGGTTCTCAGGTGTGAGCTAAGAAGTGACGACATGGACCTGTCCTTTGTGATGGTTCTGGATACATACTTCCATATTTAGTGAGGTTTTGAGAGCGTTGGAAGTTAGTAGACATAGCCAAAAGTGCACAGCCACACAGGTCTGGGGTCTTCACAGTGCTCTTGTTTATTAACAAAAAGGCAGACATAACCTTACCAAGCCCAGTTATACGGCTATTATTTAATCATGCAAACAAAATAGCGAGTACAAATCCATACATCACTTGTGAGTCCAGTGGTAGAATAGGAGTATGGGCGCTCGGAGTCAGGGATGCGTCCATAACGAGAGTGCCACTCAGACTGAAAACAAAGATGACAACCGCGCCCTCTGGTGTCGTTGTACAGTCTTTCTCAAAGGTACATCACACAACCTCAACTGTTACACCTTCCATCTTTTGTTATTGGGAACGTAAGATCTATCTCCAATAAGATGGAAGAGCTAGCTATGCTAACCCAGCAACAGAGGGAAAACAAGAGGGCAGAGTAGCATCATGCTATTCACAAACATGGCTAACGAAGCTAACATCAGACACCAACGCCATGTTGGAAGAGCTTCATCTGCTGTGAGCAGACAGGATACAGGAGACAGAGATGGAGCATGACTGAAGAAGCTCAGTCCTGGACCCTGTGGAGGTGGAGTCTGGTTGAACTGGAGAATGATGGACAAGCTGTCATCATCTATTTTCTTATGGACCTTTTTGCACTTTCTTACTTTTGTTTTCTTGATTGCTGCTGTGACTTCAATTTCGTTGTACTTGTTACAATGACAATAAAGTTCTATTCTATTATTTTCTGTTCTATTCTCTCCCACCCAATCAACACAATCCCCCAAACTTGTATACAGGCACAGCAGAGATGAACATGACAAAACTTACACACAATAAACATAGATAAATACGGGGAATGAACTGATACAGACAACAGAACCTCTCCTTCTCTTTTAGCGAACCCCCTTCAGTCTAGGATGCATCTGCCAGAATACCTTACACATTCTCGGTCCCACATAATCAAGAAAGGGAGTCCATGTATGATGCGTATTATACAATTACATTTCTATAGAGGGCATCCAGTACACCACCATCTTTTGGACTATTTCATTTTTATTATAGCTGACCTAATATCAGAATGTGTGAACAAGTGTTAGTGATAGCAAATAATGGAAACTAAAGGAAAAGCTGTTCTATTATTTATCAACAATGAACAGACTCTTCTGATCAAATTATGGAAGCAATAGCAGGTCAGGCTAAACATGATACTATGGGTGCAGCCTCCAAGCAGACCAAGCCATATCCCTGCAAAAAATGTACAATTATTATCTTTTCATCCTGCAGTTAAGAAGGGAAGACGTCCACCACTGGCGTTTTTTTTTTTGTTTTGTTTTAATCCATCAAGATGTTATGAAGTGGATGATCCCGGTGGTTGTTCTGAACGGTCTCTCACACCTTCGGTGTACATGTCTCCACCACCAAGTAGTTTACCCAGCTGCCTTGCATCTTTGTGTATGATGCAGCCTCCCCAACGGACTGCAGCATAAAACAACACACCTGCCTCCACAGACTGATAAATCATCTACTACAGATGTTTCAATAATTTATTCAAACAAAATAATACAAAACATGAACATTTGACTGAAATTCTTCTTCTTCTTCTTCTTCTTCTTCTTCTTCTTCTTCTTCTTCACTGTCCACTCCTAAAAGAAAAGCATAACCTGCCGATAAATTTGGATACAGAAGTAGAATTTTTGTCAATGATAACTACGATTATTATTTAGTCATGAACACATTTACTCAGTCTGGGAGAACTAGAGGAAGGATAAGTATTCGTTGAGTATTTGTTGAATATAACTGATAACTTGTAGTCATTTTGTTTTAAAAGTAAAAAAAGGCAACATTTCTAAAAAATAAGATAAAAATTGTATTGAGATAAAAATAGTCACTGACCAATCAAAGAGTCTTCACTCTGGAACGGCAGCACAAATTTGGCAGAACTTGGAACAAAAGCAAGGGTGTGTACATTCAGAGTAGATTCCCTGCAGCTCCCCTTTCTTCCCCCTTCCTGTACAGTCTTTGGGCAAATAAAAGATTAAATAACTAACAGTACTTATTTGAGGCCGACTTCATTTTTTCCATGTGCAACAGGTCTGCATTGGAGGCTGCATTTGCAGATGGGGTATTCTGCAAGACAAAATATTTCTTACATTAAAGCTATTGACAGCCTCACACATCATGCACATGTACTTGTAATGGGGAGATGAAAAGGGAGGGGTAAGAGTAAAAGTTATTACCTGATATGTTAAAGTAAAATAAATGAAATCAGTAAATTCAGACCATACCTCCATTGTGGACTGCTGCAGATAAATGTAGATGGTTAAGACATTCATGATTTTGTTGGGTCAACATGGACAACATGGACAATGGTATTCCTCTGCTGGAGGAAAAACAGGTTCTTCAGTCACTCAGAAATGGGTAGAATGCTGTGGACATATCCACACACAAAAGTTTTAACTACAACATGAGTACATTAGATAACTTTGTTGTTACATTACATAACGTAACTATTTAATGTAACTTCCAAGTTCGTCACTTTCAACATACCCAATGAAAATGAGAGACAGACACAGACATATGGTTACAACAACAATGCTAACGCTAATGCTCACAACGCTGATGCTATTATCGCGTAGGATGATGTTACCACACAAGCTAAATGTTGACCATTAACCTGCCAAAATAACCTAAAGCCATACAACAACAATATACAGCAACAGAATCACCATGAGATATGAATAGAGCTTTTCATTCATTGCATTTATTGTAGCAACATACTTTCACTCACCGACATGAACCGTCTTGACCCTGGAGCACGATGGGAAGAGGTGGAGTAACCTGGGGAGGATTTCTACATTTGGAATTGTTGGGCGGGGCTGGACCTTTGTGGACGGGGCTGGACGTCTAGCCCCGCCTTCCCTCAGGCCGCAGCCGTTACCCTCTCATGCAGTCAGGCATATTGACTGAGTAGGATCAATGACAGAAATGTGGACATCAGGAGGTTTTTTGGGGGTTTTTTTTGAAAAAATTTGAAGAAAAGTAAAGTAAGTTACAGTTGCCTGTGTATTCCCAAGTTTCTCAAGTTTTAAAAAGTTATGAGCTTTTCTTTGAGTGACCAAACTGTTAAGTTGATGGCCAAACTCAATCAGCTTTTCTCATAAGAATGTTAGCAGGTGAGCACACCGGACTAGTGAGTCGGTTTCAGCAGAGACCCTACATGGGAGCAGTGCTGCCAACCTAGCTTCTTTTTTAGCTGTATCTAGAGAGTGTTTAGACCCCTCGTGACATTTTTATTTTTTATTTTTTATTTTTCTTTTTTTTCCAAAATCACGACTACTGACAAGTCTAGTGACTTTTTCTGGGGTAATTGGAGATTTGAGAGACTGTGAGGTTAAAACATGTATTATTGCTGCTCTGCCCCTGTCAGTATGCAGCGGATGCTGCAGTGATCCCCCCCCGTCTCAGAGCACTCTCAGGCAGTGGAGTGTGCCACTCAGCAGTACCTCTCAGCTGCTGTCAGAGGAGGTGGACAACCCTTTACTGACTGCACGTAAACCACGCTGTGAAGGCGCTTTGAAAGTTTTTCTGTTGTATATTTTAGATTTATTTGAAACCAAAGAAAAAAAGAAAAAACCTGATCAATCTAATGGTTAAAAATGTTCATATCTCACTGTGATTTGTTGTAGACTCTTAAATGGGCCAAAAGTTTTGAAAAATAAACCAAAGTCTAGAAAGTTAAAATTAAGAAATAAATAAAACAAACTAAAAAATACAGTTTGAAATATCTGTCAGAGTATCTCTTCTCATTTTTGCTGATCTTAAGCCAAGATAAATGATGAGGGATGGAATTGTGATGTTATAAAGCAAGAATCAACTAATTCATAGTTCATTGGCAGTTCTAAACAAACATAGGATTATTTTTTTATTTTTTGTTTTCCCACTTTTTTCTCTTGTGACGTTATTCCTCTCTCTGACAGTGTCCATTAAAAAAGACTTTAGGTCTGAACACACTTTTGACTATTACTAAACTGCCAAACTGCTCAGTCATGCTTTAGGGAGGTGGCCCATTTCCAATGTAACCTTCATAATTATTAGGCTGCCATTTATAGTGTGCATTTGATATGCTGATAACATGACTGAGCTACATCTTCATATGAACAGTCTACATTAAGCTTGTTTCAATGATCAGTATGCTCAATGCATCTTCATGTCTCCTGATAAAGGTGGATGAGATTGAGAGTGAGGCAGAGGCAGGGACAACATGTAGGGGCAGCTCTGTTGCTGAGGTGAGTGCTGAAAGGTGACAGGTAGTTCTGAATAATGTCACATGACTTATTGGGAAACGTAGTATTCTTCAAAATCTTCGAAAGCCCAGTGCTACAGTACATGTGAAAAATATTGCAGAAGCATAATAATGAATCAAAAAGAAAACAAATACCAAAAAGTTGTCCGTGTCAGTCCTCTGTATTACACCAGAGCATAACAGTCGTCAGTAATTGCAGATCATGCCTGCTCCAAGGGAAAACAATAGAAGAGAGGGAGAACTTTTAACCTGAAAACGCGATGCACCAGAATGCAGGAAATTGCATATAATTTTCTAAAACTTTTCTGGAGGGAAACCCCCAGACCCCCCCCCCCCCCCCCCCCCCCCCACCAAAATACCCCCCCCCCCCCTCCACACACACACACACACACACACACACACACACACACACACACACATACACACACACACACACACACACATTCAAAAAGCTGCTGATGCCCTTGTTTCTACCTGTTGAGCGACCTTTACCTTTTGTAAACCAAATATGGGTTGGCCCCTCCAAATCTTACTCCAAGGATTTTTGAAAAAAAGTTGACAGCCCTGTATTTCCATTCAGACATCTAGCTGCATGTAGTTGTTTATTTCGTCCACTAGATGTCACAGTTGTGCCGTGTAGCACCGCTGAAGGAACAGAGGTACAAGGGAAATTTTAGAAGACAATTCATGTGTTTTACTGTCTTCTTACACTGAATAAATACTGGAAGAATTGTGAATATGTCAGCTCTCCCTCCATGTGCCAATCATCGCACGTTTCACAGACCTTCAAAACATTTTATTGCTCCATACATCCCCTGTGCGAAGTGTTTGCAAGTTTAAATGAAGGTAAATTACCGGGATAGATTACAGATTAACTGCAGTGCGCATGTTTCGTTTCGACATAAAGTTGTCCTCTTTTTGCTCCTTTTAAGTTCTAGAGTTAATTTGATGAAAGAAAAAGAAGCATGGAGCTATTTTGTTCTAGGAGGAACTAAATCCGCTCGTGTAGCGATGGCGTCACCAAACTCTTTCGGGTCCGAGTCGTCTTTGATTCCCGCATTTTCATATGACGCAGTGCTGTGTCCTTCGTTGCTCTAACAGGACGGAGACAAAAAAAGGACAATCATTAGTTCTTTTTCAAGTTTCCATGCAATCTAAAAGAAAAAAGGCAATGGCTGAAGTTGATTAGGTGAATAAAAGTACTTACTACTTTGCAATTCCAATGCAGTTGTTACAATGACAAATAAAGTTCTATTCTACTCTATTAATGACTTCAGAAAGTTACGAATTTAAAATTAAGAACAGAACAACTGTGGACAGTGGGACTCCTCCAGAATCCCACAGATACACTGAACTTGGCACTGGTACTAAGTAAGTACAATTTCCAGGAGCACCTTGTACTGTGTGTTGTAGTTCTGAGTAGCATTGCTCCAGGTATATCTTGAAAAAAGAGAACATCATGAAAAAGTTAGATTGTTTGGTCACTCATTTCTAAATTGTCAATCTATTTATGGCACATAGAGTGACATTTTTGAAGCATTTATTTTTTTAAAACGTTGATTATTATGGCTCACAGATAATGAAAACCCCAAATTCAGTGTCACAAAGGTTAGAATATTGTGGAAAAAGTTGATTATTGTAAAGTTATGATGTCACACCCAAATCAGCTAATAAACTCCAAACTCCTGCAAAGGTTTGCCGAGCCTGTAAATGGTCTTTCAGTCTGGGCCACAACCACGGTAAAGACTGCAAACTTGACAATGTCCATAAGACAGTTAATGGCACCCTCTAATTTGTATGTACATTTTGTGCATACAGAAAAAATTGCATACCCAACAATGGACTCCCTGTTGGAGATAGACTCCTGTCATGGACACTGCTGGAGCTGTCTACTCCTCCTAGCCCCCACCCTCCTGCTCATTCTTCTGCTCCCTCTAATGGACATTTCTGTAGCTGCTCCTGAACTCCACCTTCCTTTTCACACTCATGATCACACCTGTTCCTTGTCTGTTAATCACCAACCAGTACTTAACTCAGCCAGTTTCTGTTGTTTTTGCCAGTTCCTATGTTTGTGCTTCTGTCTGTCTCGCACCAGAGGCCTATATCACGAAGCAGGATTAGTGTCTTAGCGAGATAACTTCAGGGTTAACTCTCGATTACCGATACCTCGAAGCCGGTTCCTTTTTTATCAGAGTAGATCACCATGGTGACCTACTCTGAACGCCTATCCTGCTCTGGAGCAGGATAAGTTGGAGGTCGAATACGATCCTATAAAAAGCCCCTCCCACTGGCCAATCGGCTTCTCAGAAACGATGGCCTGCCCTTTTCTCCCGAACCCAGTGGACAGAGGCACACAAGTTGTAAGAACAGTTACGAAGAGAAAGGGTGTTTAAAGATCGACCAGATCCACTCGATCAAAGCGACGATTCGCTGTATGAGAGGTATAGGTTCTCACGGCCCGGACTACTCTACCTCTGTGAAATATTAGATCCGTACATTGCCCGTGCAACCCGCAGGACCGGTGCACTGACTGTCCCACAGACATTGTGCATCGCCCTGCGGTTCTTTTCAACGGGCAGCTACATGTACTCTATCGGGGATGCGGAGCGGCTGAGCAAGTTTACAGCATCATGTGTTGGCTACTGCCCTCACGTAATTTAGGGATTAATTCATAGCATTCCCAGGATGAATGAGAAGGAGGTGGAGCCAGTTACCTGTGATAGGAGCTGATTCTGAACAAAAGATGAAGGAATTGTAGCTCATATTTAGTCAATGAAATGTAGCTACGTACAGCAGAACATGTCACCAATTTTTTGGGAACATTTTAGGGTGAGCTGAGCTTCCCTTGTAGTCTTAGAGCAATCGCCACTGCCTGAAACAGACTTATCAGACGTGATGATGTTCTTGTATTTGTTTTTTATCTGCTCCCATGTTCTTCTGACTCCAGAAGGATTACATCTGGGAGAATGACGTGATAATTACAATACACGGAAGTCATTTTCACAGTAGCATTTATTATTTTATGAGATTTAGAAGTGTGATCACTATCATACTGAGCCACTGATGAGTAACTTAAGCATTTACACAGTCTGCCATGTGTTGCCATGCATTTTGCCTGCGGTTGGCTGCTGCTACCGTCTTCCCCCTTACCAAGTTATTGCTTCGCTCCTTGAATTGCTGCATTATCAGCCGCTGCTCTTCAGCGGTGACGTACAGAGCTTTCTTAGTCGCTCATGATTGTGATTGGTCAGCTGCCTCTGAGCCCTCCTCTTTTATGTTCACGGCTCTTGATGAGTCAATCCTGGGTTGAGTTACCGTGTTGATAACTCGCGTCGTGCTATCGATTATCCTGATTGCCATTGTTACGGTTACTTAATCCTGGATAGGTGTGAGTTACCGCGGATAAGTTGACCGCGCTTCGTGATATAGGCCTCAGCCCTCTACTTTGGGATTTGCTCTGCCTGTTTCTCCTGTTTTGGATTTTGTAAAGACTTTTGAACCGTTTTGGATTTTGTAAAGACTTTTGGACCGTTTTGGATTTTGTAAAGACTTTTGGACCATTTTTGGATTTTGTAAAGACTTTTGAACTGTTTTGGATTTTGTAAAGACTTTTGAACTGTTTTGGATTTTGTAAAAACTTTTGGACCGTTTTGGATTTTGTAAAGACTTTTGAACCGTTTTGGATTTTGTAAAGAATGTGTCGGACCGTTTTTGGATTTTGTAAGACTATGTTGGACCGTTTTGGATTTATTTATTAAAGAACTGTTTTTTCCTGTTTTTTGTCTTCAAATTAATCTGCACTTGGGTTCCCTCTGAACTGTGACAGACTCCAGTATATCCACAGTTAAGGATTTCATCAGCTAGATCAGGCAGTTCAAAACTCAACCTGAAAATAAAATGACCATGGCAAAAAAAAAAAAAAAAACAATAATAATAATAATAATAATAATAATAATAATAATAATGATAATTATAATAATAATAATTATATATATATATGTATATATATATATATATATATATATATATATATATATATATATATATATATATATTATAATTCCTCTAATTCGTGACAGCAGGAAATAAGACTTTTGACAGGAAAAGACAGGCAGAAAGAGAAACCAAGTTTGCAGCATAACACACTTCTCAACAATAGAAATCCTTCAGTAAGTGCACATTTTTTAACAGATGAAAGTTTAACATATTCTTCATGGATTCATTGTAGAATGGCCTTTTTTTTTTTTTTTTTACAAATTAATTGCTTTAAGACAACAAAATATAAGTCTGACATGAGTGGTTTTTAGGAAAATCGTGGACAGGGGATCAGGGACACAGTTTTGTTCGAAAAGGCAGAACAATAATATTGAATAGTGAAATCAACATCTAAGTCTTGATCCAATTTTCTGCTTGCTCTGTAAGAGTCTGTGTAAGACTGAAAATGTGTTGCTGGTGATTTACCAGTGAGAAATTGTTTTCGGAGGGCACCTGTGTCCAGGGGTGGAGTGGGACTCATTTTTAGCCCTGTAATTTTATACCTCAGACCGGCCCACTTTATATCATGATCTGTTGTGTTAAAATAATGTAAGTATAACTGTGCATGCTAGGAGTGCTGTTCTCTAAAGCCTTTTAATTCAGTGTTTTTTTTTCTAAAAGAAATTCCAATACAGTGCAGATAATGGTTGCTTCACAATGTGGATGTATTTCAACTCGCCTCTCCTGCTGTTTGGCTTGCAGTTGCTTGTTCGGTGACTTTACTTTTCTAGGTACATGTCCTCCAGTGATGCAATTTTGGCCTCTTAGGTGGGCAGTCCTCCTGGTCAGAGCCATCCACCTCTCCCTCTGCTCCAGCAGGGTTTCCCTGGGCATCAGCGGTCTCTCTTTGTTCACTGCCGGCCATCTCATCCACCACTTACAGAAGCAAATTGCGTGTGGCCTCCTTCTTATCCATGTCAAAATACCGGTCTTTAAAGCGGGCATCAACCATAGTAGCGATGACATAAAGAGGCTCGCTTTGGGCAGCTTTTAAGTGGTCATGAACAGCTTCCAGGAGGATCCTTTTGGCTTCTTTCACCCCTGTGTCCGAATCATCTTTTTTAGCAAGTAGGCAGGTCAGAGACACAACAACAGGGATAACATCTGCAGTGGCCTTTGCACAGCTGATCTCCTTGGTAATTTCTTCAGATGGTTTCAGTATGTTGACCATTTTGCCATTATTCCCCTCTGGTTTGCTGTCAACATTGCAGGGAGATCAAAATCAGTAGCATATGAACCTAGAGCTCTTTTCTGCTCCAGCAGGCTGTTCATCATATAATAGGTGGAATTCCACCTGGTGGTCACATCTTGCTGGAGCTTTTTTGTGTTTCATGTCCAGCTTTTTTTGAACGTCCTTCAAACGACCACTAGCTAGCGGAGAGTGTTTGGAGTGGCTCACCAGTTGCCTCCCCACAGCCAAAGCTTCTGAAATGCTGCGTTGAGACAAGGTGTCACCTTTGACTGCAAGCTGCAAAGTATGTGCCATGCAGGGTAGACTAGCTACACCAAACTCCACAGTAGCTTTAGCCATATTACGTAAATTGTCCCTGACCACAACATGGGCTTTCTCCTTGGGGATTTTCCATTTCTCAAACATCCCTTCAAACGTAGAGGAGATTGCGTCGTAGGTGTGTGAGCCACGGCACTCTTGGGAATAAAGCACAACCTTCTTCATGGCAAACTCTTTATCTAGCCATTGTGCTGTCAAGCTCAACATGCTAACCTGGTTAACGCCTGACGACCAGATGTCTGCGGTGAAGCTAATAAACACAGCATCAGAAAGTAGCTTCGCAACTTTGTTGGAAACAACATTGTACAGATCGGGCAAGGCTTCGTCAGATAAATACTTGCAATTGGGAAGTGAATAGCGTGGCTCCAGGTACACGATGTGATGATGTCCCATCATAACCCTAACCAAGCTACTTTGCTTGTGTGTGCGTCAATGGTGTGCTGCGAGCAGAGGCGGCGTCAGTAGAGATAGATCTGTTCTGTAAGTAGTCATGTTTATCATTTTTCAAAAACAGATAACGATATAATCCGATGTTGAATTTTTGTTCCATAATCAGCCGATAATATCAGAGGGTCCATAATATTGGACATCACTAGTTAATTCATTTTGGGCTACTTTTTTAAATTGAAAAAAGTAGCCCACAATGACTTCATTTCAGTCTACTTTTCCCATTCAATATGTAGCCCAAAATGAATTGATCACTAAGTAATTTTTGGCTACTTTTTGAATAGGAAAAGTAGGCCAAAATGACTTCAATCTTTCAACTATTAAACATCCTTCAAATCAGACATGTTTAATATCAAATAAAAGCTTGGATTTCACCCTGTCACGTGACCAAGTCACTAATTGTTATCCTGAAACATTAGCTTATAATCCTGCATTCCATACAACCCTCTGACTGGCCATCAGGTCAACAAACGCCCAAAAGTTAATGTCATGTTTTGACTGATTTAAAAGGACTGCTTTGTCTTAATCAGAAAAGTGACCCCTCAATGTAAAGATAAGATTGAAAGCTTTCCAATGAGGGCTTCCATGTTCAGATTGAATTTTGCTGTCATGATCTGCAGCCCTTTTGAGTTCTTTGTCATTTTAGCTGACCTGGCTGACTTTCAACCCTGTGTTATTTGTCTAATATCAATCAATCTTTATACTACTAAACATCCTTCAAATCAAACAAGTTTGATATCAAATCAGAGCTTGGATTTCACCCTGTCACGTGACCAAGTCACTCATTGTTATCCAAAAACATAAGCTTATAATCTAGTATCCATACAACCGTCTGACTGGCCATCAGGTCAACAAACGCACAAAAGTTAAGATCATGTTTTGAACGATTTAAAAGGACTGCTTTGTCTGATTCAGATCAGTGACCCCTCAATGTAAAGATAAGATTGAAAGCTTTCCAATGAGGGCTTCCATGTTCAGATTGAATTTTGCTGTCATGATCTGCAGCATGTTGAGTTCTTTGTCATTTTAGCTGACCTGGCTGACTTTCAACCCTGTGTTATTTGTCTAATATCAATCAACCTTTATACTACTAAACATCCTTCAAATCAAACAAGTTTGATATCAAATCAGAGCTTCGATTTCACCTTGTCATGTGAACAAGTCACTAATTGTTATCCCAAAACATTAGCTTATAATCCTGCATTCCATACAACCGTCTGACTGGCCATCAGGTCAACAAACGCCCAAAAGTTAATGTCATGTTTTGACTGATTTAAAAGGACTGCTTTGTCTTGTTCAGATAAGTGACCCCTCAATGTAAAGATAAGATTGAAAGCTTTCCAATGAGGGCTTCCATGTCCAGATTGAATTTTGCTGTCATGATCTGCAGCCTGTTGAGCTCTGTATTTTTTTCAGCTTTCCTGGCTGACTTTCAACCCTGTGTTATTTGTCTAATATCAATCAATCTTTATACTACTAAACATCCTTCAAATCAAACAAGTTTGATATCAAATCAGAGCTTGGATTTCACCCTGTCACGTGACCAAGTCACTCATTGTTATCCAAAAACATAAGCTTATAATCTAGTATCCATACAACCGTCTGACTGGCCATCAGGTCAACAAACGCACAAGTTAAGATCATGTTGTGACTAATTTAAAAGGACTGCTTTGTCTGAATTTAATCAGTGACCCCTTAATGTAAAGATAAGATTGAAAGCTTTCCAATGAGGGCTTCCATGTTCAGATTGAATTTTGCTGTCATGATCTGCAGCTTGTTGAGCTCTGTATTTTTTTCAGCTTTCCTGGCTGACTTTCAACCCTGTGTTATTTGTCTAATATCAATCAATCTTTCAACTACTAAACATCCTTTAAATGAAACAAGTTTGATATCATATCAGAGCTTGGATTTCACCCTGTCACGTGACCAAGTCACTCATTGTTATCCCAAAACATTAGCTTTTAATCCTGCATTCCATACAACCCTCTGACTGGCCATCAGGTCAACAAACGCCTAAAAGTTAATGTCATGTTTTGACTGATTTAAAAGGACTGCTTTGTCTTGTTCAGAGAAGTGACCCCTCAATGTAAAGATAAGATTGAAAGCTTTCCAATGAGGGCTTCCATGTTCAGATTGAATTTTGCTGTCATGATCTGCAGCCCTTTTGAGTTCTTTGTCATTTCCGCTGACCTGACTGACTTTCACCCCTGTGTTATTAGTCTAATATCAATCAATCTTTATACTACTAAATATCCTTCAAATCAAACAAGTTTGATATCAATTAAGGGCTTGGATTTCACCCTGTCACGTGACCAAGTCACTAATTGTTATCCCAAAACATTAGCTTATAATCCTGCATTCCATACAACCGTCTGACTGGCCATCAGGTCAACAAACGCACAAAAGTTAAGATCATGTTTTGACTGATTTAAAAGGACTGCTTTGTCTTGTTCAGATAAGTGACCCCTCAATGTAAAGATAAGATTGAAAGCTTTCCAATGAGGGCTTCCATACTCAGATTGAATTTTGCTGTCATGATCTGCAGCCTGTTGAGCTCTTTGTCATTTTAGCTGACCTGGCTGACTTTCAACCCTGTGTTATTTGTCTAACATCAATCAATCATTATACTACTAAACAACCTTCAAATCAAACAAGTTTGATATCATATCAGAGCTTGGATTTCACCCTGTCACGTGACCAAGTCACTCATTGTTATCCCAAAACATTAGCTTATAATCTAGCATTCCATACAACCCTCTGACTGGCCATCAGGTCAACAAACACAGAAAAGTTAATGTCATGTTGTGACTGATTTAAAAGGACTGCTTTGTCTTGTTCAGATAAGTGACCCCTCAATGTAAAGATAAGATTGAAAGCTTTCCAATGAGGGCTTCCATGTTCAGATTGAATTTTGCTGTCATGATCTGCAGCCTGTTGAGCTCTGTATTTTTTTTCAGCTTTCCTGGCTGACTTTCAACCCTGTGTTATTTGTCTAATATCAATCAATCTTTATACTACTAAACATCCTTCAAATCAAACAAGTTTGATATCAAATCAGAGCTTGGATTTCACCCTGTCACGTGACCAAGTCACTAATTGTTATCCAAAAACATTAGCTTTTAATCCTGCATTCCATACAACCGTCTGACTGGCCATCAGGTCAACAAACGCCCAAAAGTTAATGTCATGTTTTGACTGATTTAAAAGGACTGCTTTGTCTTGTGCAGATAAGTGACCCCTCAATGTAAAGATAAGATTGAAAGCTTTCCAATGAGGGCTTCCATGTTCAGATTGAATTTTGCTGTCATGATCTGCAGCCTGTTGAGCTCTGTATTTTTTTCAGCTTTCCTGGCTGACTTTCAACCCTGTGTTATTTGTCTAATATCAATCAATCTTTATACTACGAAACATCTTCAAATCAAACAAGTTTGATATCAATTAAGGGCTTGGATTTCACCCTGTCACGTGACCAAGTCACTAATTGTTATCCCAAAACATTAGCTTATAATCTCGCATTCCATACAACCCTCTGACTGGCCATCAGGTCAACAAACGCACAAAAGTTAATGTCATGTTTTGACTGATTTAAAAGGACTGCTTTGTCTTGTTCGGATAAGTGACCCCTCAATGTAAAGATAAGATTGAAAGCTTTCCAATGAGGGCTTCCATGTTCAGATTGAATTTTGCTGTCATGATCTGCAGCCTGTTGAGTTCTTTGTCATTTTAGCTGACCTGGCTGACTTTCAACCCTGTGTTATTTGTCTAATATCAATCAATCTTTATACTACTAAACATCCTTCAATTCAAACAAGTTTGATATCAATTACAAGCTTGGTTTTTACCCTGTCACGTGACCAAGTCACTACATTTAATCCTGAAACATTAGCTTATAATCTAGCATTCCATACAACCGTCTGACTGGCCATCAGGTCAACAAACGCCCAAAAGTTAATGTAATGTTGTGACTGATTTAAAAGGACTGCTTTGTCTTGGTCAGATCAGTGACCCCACAATGTAAAGATAAGATTGAAAGCTTTCCAATGAGGGCTTCCATGTTCAGATTGAATTTTGCTGTCATGATCTGCAGCCTGTTGAGTTCTTTGTCATTTTAGCTGACCTGGCTGACTTTCAACCCTGTGTTATTTGTCTAATATCAATCAATCTTTATACTACTAAACATCCTTCAAATCAAACAAGTTTGATATCAATTAAGGGCTTGGATTTCACCCTGTCACGTGACCAAGTCACTACATTTAATCCTGAAACATTAGCTTATAATCTAGCATTCCATACAACCCTCTGACTGGCCATCAGGTCACCAAACGCCCAAAAGTTAATGTAATGTTTTGACTGATTTAAAAGGACAGCTTTGTCTTAATTAGATGAGTGACCCCTCAATGCAACGATAAGATTGAAAGCTTTCCAATGAGGGCTTCCATGTCCAGATTGAATTTTGCTGTCATGATCTGCAGCCTGTTGAGCTCTGTATTTTTTTCAGCTTTCCTGGCTGACTTTCAACCCTGTGTTATTTGTCTAATATCAATCAATCTTTATACTACTAAACAACCTTCAAATCAAACAAGTTTGATATCAATTAAGGGCTTGGATTTCACCCTGTCACGTGACCAAGTCACTAATTGTTATCCCAAAACATTAGCTTATAATCCTGCATTCCATACAACCCTCTGACTGGCCATCAGGTCAACAAACGCCCAAAAGTTAAAGTCATGTTTTGACTGATTTAAAAGGACTGCTTTGTCTTGTTCAGATAAGTGACACCTCAATGTAAGATAAGATTGAAAGCTTTCCAATGCGGTCTTCCATGTCCAGATTGAATTTTGCTGTCATGATCTGCAGCCTGTTGAGTTCTTTGTCATTTTAGCTGACCTGGCTGACTTTCAACCCTGTGTTATTTGTCTAATATCAATCAATCTTTCAACTACTAAACATCCTTCAAATCAAACAAGTTTGATATCAATTAAGGGCTTGGATTTCACCCTGTCACGTGACCAAGTCACTACATTTAATCCTGAAACATTAGCTTATAATCTAGCATTCCATACAACCGTCTGACTGGCCATCAGGTCAACAAACAAACAAAAGTTCATGTCATGTTTTGACTGATTTAAAAGGACTGCTTTGTCTTGTTCAGATAAGTGACCCCTCAATGTAAAGATAAGATTGAAAGCTTTCCAATGAGGGCTTCCATGTTCAGATTGAATTTTGCTGTCATGATCTGCAGCCTGTTGAGCTCTGTATTTTTTTCAGCTTTCCTGGCTGACTTTCAACCCTGTGTTATTTGTCTAATATCAATCAATCTTTCAACTACTAAACATCCTTCAAATCAAACAAGTTTGATATCAATTAAGGGCTTGGATTTCACCCTGTCACGTGACCAAGTCACTACATTTAATCCTGAAACATTAGCTTATAATCTAGCATTCCATACAACCGTCTGACTGGCCATCAGGTCAACAAACGCCCAAAAGTTAATGTAATGTTTTGACTGATTTAAAAGAACAGCTTTGTCTTAATTAGATGAGTGACCCCTCAATGTAACGATAAGATTGAAAGCTTTCCAATGAGGGCTTCCATGTTCAGATTGAATTTTGCTGTCATGATCTGCAGCCTGTTGAGTTCTTTGTCATTTTAGCTGACCTGGCTGACTTTCAACCCTGTGTTATTTGTCTAATATCAATCAATCTTTCAACTACTAAACATCCTTCAAATCAAACAAGTTTGATATCAATGAAGGGCTTGGATTTCACCCTGTCACGTGAGCAAGTCACTAATTGTTATCCCAAAACATTAGCTTATAATCCTGCATTCCATACAACCGTCTGACTGGCCATCAGGTCAACAAACAAACAAAAGTTAATGTCATGTTTTGACTGATTTAAAAGGACAGCTTTGTCTTGTTCAGATTAGTGACCCCTTAATGTAAAGATAAGATTGAAAGCTTTCCAATGAGGGCTTCCATGTTCAGATTGAATTTTGCTGTCATGATCTGCAGCCTGTTGAGCTCTGTATTTTTTTCAGCTTTCCTGGCTGACTTTCAACCCTGTGTTATTTGTCTAATATCAATCAATCTTTATACTACTAAACATCCTTCAAATCAAACAAGTTTGATATCAAATCAGAGCTTGGATTTCACCTTGTCACGTGACCAAGTCACTAATTGTTATCCAAAAACATTAGCTTATAATCTAGCATTCCATACAACCCTCTGACTGGCCATCAGGTCAACAAACACACAAAAGTTCTTGTCATGTTTTGACTGATTTAAAAGGACTGCTTTGTCTTGTTCAGATAAGTGACCCCTCAATGTAAAGATAAGATTGAAAGCTTTCCAATGAGGGCTTCCATGTTCAGATTGAATTTTGCTGTCATGATCTGCAGCCTGTTGAGCTCTGTATTTTTTTCAGCTTTCCTGGCTGACTTTCAACCCTGTGTTATTTGTCTAATATCAATCAATCTTTATACTACTAAACATCCTTCAAATCAAACAAGTTTGATATCATATCAGAGCTTGGATTTCACCCTGTCACGTGACCAAGTCACTCATTGTTATCCCAAAACATTAGCTTATAATCTAGCATTCCATACAACCCTCTGACTGGCCATCAGGTCAACAAACACACAAAAGTTAATGTCATGTTGTGACTGATTTAAAAGGACTGCTTTGTCTGAATATAATCAGTGACCCCTCAATGTAAAGATAAGATTGAAAGCTTTCCAATGAGGGCTTCCATGTTCAGATTGAATTTTGCTGTCATGATCTGCAGCCTGTTGAGCTCTGTATTTTTTTTCAGCTTTCCTGGCTGACTTTCAACCCTGTGTTATTTGTCTAATATCAATCAATCTTTATACTACTAAACATCCTTCAAATCAAACAAGTTTGATATCAATTAAGGGCTTGGATTTCACCCTGTCATGTGACCAAGTCACTACTTTTAATCCTGAAACATTAGCTTATAATCTAGCATTCCATACAACCCTCTGACTGGCCATCAGGTCAACAAATGCACAAAAGTTAATGTCATGTTTTGACTGATTTAAAAGGACAGCTTTGTCTTGTTCAGATAAGTGACCCCTCAATGTAAAGATAAGATTGAAAGCTTTCCAATGAGGGCTTCCATGTTCAGATTGAATTTTGCTGTCATGATCTGCAGCCTGTTGAGTTCTTTGTCATTTTAGCTGACCTGGCTGACTTTCAACCCTGTGTTATTTGTCTAACATCAATCAATCTTTATACTACTAAACATCCTTCAAATCAAACAAGTTTGATATCAATTAAGGGCTTGGATTTCACCCTGTCATGTGACCAAGTCACTACTTTTAATCGTGAAACATTAGCTAATAATCCTGCATCCCATACAACTGTCTGACTGGCCATCAGGTCAACAAATGCACAAAAGTTAATGTCATGTTTTGACTGATTTAAAAGGACAGCTTTGTCTTGTTCAGATAAGTGACCCCTTAATGTAAAGATAAGATTGAAAGCTTTCCAATGAGGGCTTCCATGTTCAGATTGAATTTTGCTGTCATGATCTGCAGCCTGTTGAGCTCTGTATTTTTTTCAGCTTTCCTGGCTGACTTTCAACCCTGTGTTATTTGTCTAATATCAATCAATCTTTATACTACTAAACATCCTTCAAATCAAAGAAGTTTGATATCAATTACAAGCTTGGTTTTTACCCTGTCACGTGACCAAGTCAGTACATTTAATCCTGAAACATTAGCTTATAATCTAGCATTCCATACAACCGTCTGACTGGCCATCAGGTCAACAAACGCCCAAAAGTTAATGTAATGTTGTGACTGATTTAAAAGGACAGCTTTGTCTTGGTCAGATCAGTGACCCCACAATGTAAAGATAAGATTGAAAGCTTTCCAATGAGGGCTTCCATGTTCAGATTGAATTTTGCTGTCAAGATCTGCAGCCTGTTGAGTTCTTTGTCATTTTAGCTGACCTGGCTGACTTTCAACCCTGTGTTATTTGTCTAATATCAATCAATCTTTCAACTACTAAAAATCCTTCAAATCAAACAAGTTTGATATCAATTAAGGGCTTGGATTTCACCCTGTCACGTGACCAAGTCACTACATTTAATCCTGAAACATTAGCTTATAATCTAGCATTCCATACAACCGTCTGACTGGCCATCAGGTCAACAAACAAACAAAAGTTCATGTCATGTTTTGACTGATTTAAAAGGACTGCTTTGTCTTGTTCAGATAAGTGACCCCTCAATGTAAAGATAAGATTGAAAGCTTTCCAATGAGGGCTTCCATGTTCAGATTGAATTTTGCTGTCATGATCTGCAGCCTGTTGAGTTCTTTGTCATTTTAGCTGACCTGGCTGACTTTCAACCCTGTGTTATTTGTCTAATATCAATCAATCTTTCAACTACTAAACATCCTTCAAATCAAACAAGTTTGATATCAAATCAGAGCTTGGATTTCACCCTGTCACGTGACCAAGTCACTTCATTTAATCCTGAAACATTAGCTTATAATCTAGCATTCCATACAACCGTCTGACTGGCCATCAGGTCAACAAACACACAAAAGTTAATGTCATGTTGTGACTGATTTAAAAGGACTGCTTCGTCTAATTCAGATAAGTGACCCCTCAATGTAAAGATAAGATTGAAAGCTTTCCAATGAGGGCTTCCATGTTCAGATTGAATTTTGCTGTCATGATCTGCAGCCTGTTGAGTTCTGTATCTTTTTCAGCTTTCCTGGCTGACTTTCAACCCTGTGTTATTTGTCTAATATCAATCAATCTTTATACTACTAAACATCCTTCAAATCAAACAAGTTTGATATCAATTAAGGGCTTGGATTTCACCCTGTCATGTGACCAAGTCACTTCTTTTAATCCTGAAACATTAGCTTATAATCTAGCATTCCATACAACCCTCTGACTGGCCATCAGGTCAACAAATGCACAAAAGTTAATGTCATGTTTTGACTGATTTAAAAGGACAGCTTTGTCTGAATTTAATCAGTGACCCCTCAATGTAACGATAAGATTGAAAGCTTTCCAATGAGGGCTTCCATGTTCAGATTGAATTTTGCTGTCATGATCTGCAGCCTGTTGAGTTCTTTGTCATTTTAGCTGACCTGGCTGACTTTCAACCCTGTGTTATTTGTCTAATATCAATCAATCTTTCAACTACTAAACATCCTTCAAATGAAACAAGTTTGATATCAAATCAGAGCTTGGATTTCACCCTGTCACGTGACCAAGTCACTAATTGTTATCCCAAAACATTAGCTTATAATCCTGCATTCCATACAACCCTCTGACAGGCCATCAGGTCAACAAACGCACAAAAGTTAAGATCATGTTATGACTGATTTAAAAGGACAGCTTTGTCTGAATTTAATCAGTGACCCCTTATTGTAAAGATAAGATTGAAAGCTTTTCAATGAGGGCTTCCATGTTCAGATTGAATTTTGCTGTCATGATCTGCAGCCTGTAGAGTTCTTTGTCATTTGAGCTTTCCTGGCTGACTTTCAACCCTGTGTTATTTGTCTAACATCAATCAATCTTTATACTACTAAACATCCTTCAAATCAAACAAGTTTGATATCATATCAGAGCTTGGATTTCACCCTGTCACGTGACCAAGTCACTCATTGTTATCCCACAACATTAGCTTATAATCTCGCATTCCATACAACCCTCTGACTGGCCATCAGGTCAACAAACACACAAAAGTTAATGTCATGTTGTGACTGATTTAAAAGGACTGCTTTGTCTGAATATAATCAGTGACCCCTCAATGTAAAGATAAGATTGAAAGCTTTCCAATGAGGGCTTCCATGTTCAGATTGAATTTTGCTGTCATGATCTGCAGCCTGTTGAGCTCTGTATTTTTTTTCAGCTATCCTGGCTGACTTTCAACCCTGTGTTATTTGTCTAATATCAATCAATCTTTATACTACTAAACATCCTTCAAATCAAACAAGTTTGATATCAATTAAGGGCTTGGATTTCACCCTGTCACGTGACCAAGTCACTAATTGTTATCCCAAAACATTAGCTTATAATCTAGCATTCCATACAACCCTCTGACTGGCCATCAGGTCAACAAACAAACAAAAGTTCATGTCATGTTTTGACTGATTTAAAAGGACTGCTTTGTCTTGTTCAGATAAGGGACACCTCAATGTAAAGATAAGACTGAAAGCTTTCCAATGAGGGCTTCCATGTTCAGATTGAATTTTGCTGTCATGATCTGCAGCCTGTTGAGCTCTGTATTTTTTTCAGCTTTCCTGGCTGACTTTCAACCCTGTGTTATTTGTCTAATATCAATCAATCTTTATACTACTAAACATCCTTCAAATCAAACAAGTTTGATATCAATTAAGGGCTTGGATTTCACCCTGTCATGTGACCAAGTCACTACTTTTAATCCTGAAACATTAGCTAATAATCCTGCATCCCATACAACTGTCTGACTGGCCATCAGGTCAACAAATGCACAAAAGTTAATGTCATGTTTTGACTGATTTAAAAGGACAGCCTTGTCTTGTTCAGATAAGTGACCCCTCAATGTAAAGATAAGATTGAAAGCTTTTCAATGAGGGCTTCCATGTTCAGATTGAATTTTGCTGTCATGATCTGCAGCCTGTTGAGCTCTGTGTCATTTCCGGTGACCTGACTGACTTTCAACCCTGTGTTATTTGTCTAATATCAATCAATCTTTCAACTACTAAACATCCTTCAAATCAAACAAGTTTGATATCAATTAAGAGCTTGGATTTCACCCTGTCACGTGACCAAGTCACTCATTGTTATCCAAAAACATTAGCTTATAATCTAGCATTCCATACAACCGTCTGACTGGCCATCAGGTCAACAAATGCCCAAAAGTTAAGATCATGTTTTGAACGATTTAAAAGGACAGCTTTTTCTGATTCAGATAAGTGACCCCTCAATGTAAAGATAAGATTGAAAGCTTTCCAATGAGGGCTTCCATGTTCAGATTGAATTTTGCTGTCATGATCTGCAGCCTGTTGAGCTCTTTGTCATTTGAGCTGACCTGGATGACTTTCAACCCTGTGTTATTTGTCTAATATCAATCAATCTTTCAACTACTAAACATCCTTCAAATCAAACAAGTTTGATATCAAATCAGAGCTTGGATTTCACCCTGTCACGTGACCAAGTCACTTCATTTAATCCTGAAACATTAGCTAATAATCCTGCATCCCATACAACTGTCTGACTGGCCATCAGGTCAACAAATGCACAAAAGTTAATGTCATGTTGTGACTGATTTAAAAGGACAGCTTTGTCTGAATTTAATCAGTGACCCCTCAATGTAAAGATAAGATTGAAATCTTTCCAATGAGGGCTTCCATGTTCAGATTGAATTTTGCTGTCATGATCTGCAGCCTGTTGAGCTCTGTATTTTTTTCAGCTTTCCTGGCTGACTTTCAACCCTGTGTTATTTGTCTAATATCAATCATTCTTTATACAACTAAACATCCTTCAAATCAAACAAGTTTGATATCAAATCAGAGCTTCGATTTCACCTTGTCATGTGAACAAGTCACTAATTGTTATCCAAAAACATTAGCTTATAATCTAGCATTCCATACAACCCTCTGACTGGCCATCAGGTCAACAAACGCACAAAAGTTAAGATCATGTTTTGACTGATTTAAAAGGACTGCTTTGTCTTGTTCAGATAAGTGACCCCTCAATGTAAAGATAAGATTGGAAGCTTTCCAATGAGGGCTTCCATGTTCAGATTGAATTTTGCTGTCATGATCTGCAGCCTGTTGAGCTCTGTATTTTTTTCAGCTTTCCTGGCTGACTTTCAACCCTGTGTTATTTGTCTAATATCAATCAATCTTTATACTACTAAACATCCTTCAAATCAAACAAGTTTGATATCAATTAAGGGCTTGGATTTCACCCTGTCACGTGACCAAGTCACTCATTGTTATCCAAAAACATTAGCTTATAATCTAGCATTCAATACAACCGTCTGACTGGCCATCAGGTCAACAAACGCCCAAAAGTTAATGTCATGTTTTGAACGATTTAAAAGGACTGCTTTGTCTTGTTCAGATAAGTGACCCCTCAATGTAAAGATAAGATTGAAAGCTTTTCAATGAGGGCTTCCATGTTCAGATTGAATTTTGCTGTCATGATCTGCAGCCTGTTGAGCTCTGTATTTTTTTCAGCTTTCCTGTCTGACTTTCAACCCTGTGTTATTTGTCTTATATCAATCAATCTTTATACTACTAAACATCCTTCAAATCAAACAAGTTTGATATCAAATCAGAGCTTGGACTTCACCTTGTCACGTGACCAAGTCACTCATTGTTATCCAAAAACATTAGCTTATCATCTAGCATTCCATAAAACCCTCTGACTGGCCATCAGGTCAACGAACACAGAAAAGTTAATGTCATGTTGTGACTGATTCAAAAGGACAGCTTTGTCTTGTTCAGATAAGTGACCCCTCAATGTAAAGATAAGATTGAAAGCTTTCCAATGAGGGCTTCCATGTTCAGATTGAATTTTGCTGTCATGATCTGCAGCCTGTTGAGCTCTGTATTTTTTTTCAGCTATCCTGGCTGACTTTCAACCCTGTGTTATTTGTCTAATATCAATCAATCTTTATACTACTAAACATCCTTCAAATCAAACAAGTTTGATATCAATTAAGGGCTTGGATTTCACCCTGTCACGTGACCAAGTCACTAATTGTTATCCCAAAACCTTAGCTTATAATCTAGCATTCCATACAACCCTCTGACTGGCCATCAGGTCAACAAACGCACAAAAGTTGATGTCATGTTGTGACTGATTTAAAAGGACTGCTTTGTCTTGTTCGGATAAGGGACACCCCAATGTAAAGATAAGATTGAAAGCTTTCCAATGCGGTCTTCCATGTTCAGATTGAATTTTGCTGTCATGATCTGCAGCCTGTTGAGTTCTTTGTCATTTTAGCTGACCTGGCTGACTTTCAACCCTGTGTTATTTGTCTAACATCAATCAATCTTTATACTACTAAAAATCCTTCAAATCAAACAAGTTTGATATCAAATCAGAGCTTGGATTTCACCCTGTCACGTGACCAAGTCACTAATTGTTATCCAAAAACATTAGCTTTTAATCCTGCATTCCATACAACCCTCGGACTGGCCATCAGGTCAACAAATGCCCAAAAGTTAATGTCATGTTGTGACTGATTTAAAAGGACAGCTTTGTCCTGTTGAGATAAGTGACCCCTCAATGTAAAGATAAGATTTAAAGCTGTCCAAAGAGGGCTTCCATGTTCAGATTGAATTTTGCTGTCATGATCTGCAGACTGTTGAGCTCTGTATTTTTTTCAGCTTTCCTGGCTGACTTTCAACCCTGTGTTATTTGTCTAATATCAATCAATCTTTATACTACTAAACATCCTTCAAATCAAACAAGTTTGATATCAAATCAGGGCTTGGATTTCACCCTGTCACGTGACCAAGTCACTACATTTAATCCTGAAACATTAGCTTATAATCTAGCATTCCATACAACCGTCTGACTGGCCATCAGGTCAACAAACACACAAAAGTTCATGTCATGTTTTGACTGATTTAAAAGGACAGCTTTGTCTTGTTCAGATAAGTGACCCCTCAATGTAAAGATAAGATTGAAAGCTTTTCAATGAGGGCTTCCATGTTCAGATTGAATTTTGCTGTCATGATCTGCAGCCTGTTGAGCTCTGTGTCATTTCCGGTGACCTGACTGACTTTCAACCCTGTGTTATTTGTCTAATATCAATCAATCTTTCAACTACTAAACATCCTTCAAATCAAACAAGTTTGATATCAATTAAGAGCTTGGATTTCACCCTGTCACGTGACCAAGTCACTCATTGTTATCCAAAAACATTAGCTTATAATCTAGCATTCCATACAACCGTCTGACTGGCCATCAGGTCAACAAATGCCCAAAAGTTAAGATCATGTTTTGAACGATTTAAAAGGACAGCTTTGTCTGATTCAGATAAGTGACCCCTCAATGTAAAGATAAGATTGAAAGCTTTCCAATGAGGGCTTCCATGTTCAGATTGAATTTTGCTGTCATGATCTGCAGCCTGTTGAGCTCTGTGTCATTTCCGGTGACCTGACTGACTTTCAACCCTGTGTTATTTGTCTAATATCAATCAATCTTTCAACTACTAAACATCCTTCAAATCAAACAAGTTTGATATCAATGAAGGGATGGGATTTCACCCTGTCATGTGACCAAGTCACTACATTTAATCCTGAAACATTAGCTTATAATCTAGCATTCCATACAACCCTCTGACTGGCCATCAGGTCAACAAACACACAAAAGTTCATGTCATGTTGTGACTGATTTAAAAGGACTGCTTTGTCTGAATTTAATCAGTGACCCCTTATTGTAAAGATAAGATTGAAAGCTTTTCAATGAGGGCTTCCATGTTCAGATTGAATTTTGCTGTCATGATCTGCAGCATGTTGAGTTTTGTGTCATATTAGCTGACCTGGCTGACTTTCAACCCTGTGTTATTTGTCTAATATCAATCAATCTTTCAACTACTAAACATCCTTCAAATCAAACAAGTTTGATATCAATTAAGGGCTTGGATTTCACCCTGTCACGTGACCAAGTCACTAATTGTTATCCAAAAACATTAGCTTATAATCTCGCATTCCATACAACCCCCCGACTGGCCATCAGGTCAACAAACACCCAAAAGTTAAGATCATGTTTTGAACGATTTAAAAGGACAGCTTTGTCTGATTCAGATAAGTGACCCCTCAATGTAAAGATAAGAGTGAAAGCTTTCCAATGAGGGCTTCCATGTTCAGATTGAATTTTGCTGTCATGATCTGCAGCCTGTTGAGCTCTTTGTCATTTGAGCTGACCTGGATGACTTTCAACCCTGTGTTATTTGTTTGATATCAATCAATCTTTATACTACTAAACATCCTTCAAATCAAACAAGTTTGATATCAAATCAGAGCTTGGATTTCACCCTGTCACGTGACCAAGTCACTAATTGTTATCCAAAAACATTAGCTTATAATCTCGCATTCCATACAACCCTCTGACTGGCCATCAGGTCAACAAACACACAAAAGTTAATGTCATGTTGTGACTGATTTAAATGGACTGCTTTGTCTTGTTCAGATAAGTGACCCCTCAATGTAAAGATAAGATTGAAAGCTTTCCAATGAGGGCTTCCATGTTCAGATTGAATTTTGCTGTCATGATCTGCAGCCTGTTGAGCTCTGTATTTTTTTCAGCTTTCCTGGCTGACTTTCAACTCTGTGTTATTTGTCTAATATCAATCAATCTTTATACTACTAAACATCCTTCAAATCAAACAAGTTTGATATCAATTACAAGCTTGGTTTTTACCCTATCACGTGACCAAGTCACTACATTTAATCCTGAAACATTAGCTTATAATCTAGCATTCCATACAACCGTCTGACTGGCCATCAGGTCAACAAACGCCCAAAAGTTAATGTAATGTTGTGACTGATTTAAAAGGACAGCTTTGTCTTGGTCAGATCAGTGACCCCACAATGTAAAGATAAGATTGAAAGCTTTCCAATGAGGGCTTCCATGTTCAGATTGAATTTTGCTGTCAAGATCTGCAGCCTGTTGAGTTCTATGTCATTTTAGCTGACCTGGCTGACTTTCAACCCTGTGTTATTTGTCTAATATCAATCAATCTTTCAACTACTAAACATCCTTCAAATCAAACAAGTTTGATATCAATTAAGGGCTTGGATTTCACCCTGTCACGTGACCAAGTCACTACATTTAATCCTGAAACATTAGCTTATAATCTAGCATTCCATACAACCGTCTGACTGGCCATCAGGTCAACAAACGCCCAAAAGTTAATGTAATGTTTTGACTGATTTAAAAGAACAGCTTTGTGTTAATTAGATGATTGACCCCTCAATGTAACGATAAGATTGAAAGCTTTCCAATGAGGGCTTCCATGTTCAGATTGAATTTTGCTGTCATGATCTGCAGCCTGTTGAGCTCTGTATTTTTTTCAGCTTTCCTGGCTGACTTTCAACCCTGTGTTATTTGTCTAATATCAATCAATCTTTATACTACTAAACATCCTTCAAATGAAACAAGTTTGATATCAAATCAGAGCTTGGATTTCACCCTGTCACGTGACCAAGTCACTAATTGTTATCCCAAAACATTAGCTTATAATCCTGCATTCCATACAACCCTCTGACTGGCCATCAGGTCAACAAATGCCCAAAAGTTAATGTCATGTTGTGACTGATTTAAAAGGACAGCTTTGTCTTGTTCAGATAAGTGACCCCTCAATGTAAAGATAAGATTGAAAGCTGTCCAAAGAGGGCTTCCATGTTCAGATTGAATTTTGCTGTCATGATCTGCAGCCTGTTGAGCTCTGTATTTTTTTCAGCTTTCCTGGCTGACTTTCAACCCTGTGTTATTTGTCTAATATCAATCAATCTTTATACTACTAAACATCCTTCAAATCAAACAAGTTTGATATCAATTAAGGGCTTGGATTTCACCCTGTCACGTGACCAAGTCACTACATTTAATCCTGAAACATTAGCTTATAATCTAGCATTCCATACAACCCTCTGACTGGCCATCAGGTCAACAAACGCCCAAAAGTTAATGTAATGTTGTGACTGATTTAAAAGGACAGCTTTGTCTTGGTCAGATCAGTGACCCCACAATGTAAAGATAAGATTGAAAGCTTTCCAATGAGGGCTTCCATGTTCAGATTGAATTTTGCTGTCAAGATCTGCAGCCTGTTGAGTTCTATGTCATTTTAGCTGACCTGGGTGACTTTCAACCCTGTGTTATTTGTCTAATATCAATCAATCTTTCAACTACTAAACATCCTTCAAATCAAACAAGTTTGATATCAATTAAGGGTTTGGATTTCACCCTGTCACGTGACCAAGTCACTAATTGTTATCCCAAAACATTAGCTTATAATCTAGCATTCCATACAACCCTCTGACTGGCCATCAGGTCAACAAACGCACAAAAGTTAATGTCATGTTTTGACTGATTTAAAAGGACTGCTTTGTCTTGTTCAGATAAGTGACACCTCAATGTAAAGATAAGATTGAAAGCTTTCCAATGCGGTCTTCCATGTTCAGATTGAATTTTGCTGTCATGATCTGCAGCCTGTTGAGTTCGTTGTCATTTTAGCTGACCTGGCTGACTTTCAACCCTTTGTTATTTGTCTAACATCAATCAATCTTTATACTACTAAACATCCTTCAAATCAAACAAGTTTGATATCAATTAAGGGCTTGGATTTCACCCTGTCATGTGACCAAGTCACTACTTTTAATCCTGAAACATTAGCTAATAATCCTGCATCCCATACAACTGTCTGACTGGCCATCAGGTCAACAAATGCACAAAAGTTAATGTCATGTTTTGACTGTTTTAAAAGGACAGCTTTGTCTTGTTCAGATAAGTGACCCCTTAATGTAAAGATAAGATTGAAAGCTTTACAATGAGGGCTTCCATGTTCAAAAAGAATTTTGCTGTCATGATCTGCAGCCTGTTGAGCTCTGTATTTTTTTCAGCTTTCCTGGCTGACTTTCAACCCTGTGTTATTTGTCTAATATCAATCAATCTTTATACTACTAAACATCCTTCAAATCAAACAAGTTTGATATCAATTACAAGCTTGGTTTTTACCCTATCACGTGACCAAGTCACTACATTTAATCCTGAAACATTAGCTTATAATCTAGCATTCCATACAACCCTCTGACTGGCCATCAGGTCAACAAATGCCCAAAAGTTAATGTCATGTTTTGACTGATTTAAAAGGACAGCTTTTTCTTGTTCAGATAAGTGACCCCTCAATGTAAAGATAAGATTGAAAGCTTTCCAATGAGGGCTTCCATGTTCAGATTGAATTTTGCTGTCATGATCTGCAGCCTGTTGAGCTCTGTATTTTTTTCAGCTTTCCTGGCTGACTTTCAACCCTGTGTTATTTGTCTAATATCAATCAATCTTTATACTACTAAACAACCTTCAAATCAAACAAGTTTGATATCAATGAAGGGCTTGGATTTCACCCTGTCACGTGACCAAGTCACTAATTGTTATCCCAAAACATTAGCTTATAATCCTGCATTCCATACAACCCTCTGACTGGCCATCAGGTCAACAAACGCCCAAAAGTTAATGTCATGTTTTGACTGATTTAAAAGGACTGCTTTGTTTTGTTCAGATAAGTGACACCTCAATGTAAAGATAAGATTGAAAGCTTTCCAATGCGGTCTTCCATGTCCAGATTGAATTTTGCTGTCATGATCTGCAGCCTGTTGAGCTCTGTATTTTTTTCAGCTTTCCTGGCTGACTTTCAACCCTGTGTTATTTGTCTAATATCAATCAATCTTTATACTACTAAACATCCTTCAAATCAAACAAGTTTGATATCAAATCAGAGCTTGGATTTCACCTTGTCACGTGACCAAGTCACTCATTGTTATCCAAAAACATTAGCTTATAATCTAGCATTCAATACAACCGTCTGACTGGCCATCAGGTCAACAAACAAACCAAAGTTAATGTCATGTTTTGACTGATTTAAAAGGACTGCTTTGTCTTGTTCAGATAAGTGACCCCTCAATGTAAAGATAAGATTGAAAGCTTTCCAATGAGGGCTTCCATGTTCAGATTGAATTTTGCTGTCAAGATCTGCAGCCTGTTGAGTTCTTTGTCATTTTAGCTGACCTGGCTGACTTTCAACGCTGTGTTATTTGTCTAATATCAATCAATCTTTATACTCCTAAACATCCTTCAAATCAAACAAGTTTGATATCAAATCAGAGCTTGGATTTCACCCTGTCACGTGACCAAGTCACTCATTGTTATCCAAAAACATTAGCTTATAATCTAGCATTCCATACAACCGTCTGACTGGCCATCAGGTCAACAAATGCCCAAAAGTTAAGATCATGTTTTGAACGATTTAAAAGGACTGCTTTGTCTGATTCAGATAAGTGACCCCTCAATGTAAAGATAAGTTTATAAGCTTTCCAATGAGGGCTTCCATGTTCAGATTGAATTTTGCTGTCATGATCTGCAGCCTGTTGAGCTCTGTATTTTTTTTCAGCTTTCCTGGCTTATTTTCAACCCTGTGTTATTTGTCTAATATCAATCAATATTTATACTACTAAACATCCTTCAAATCAAACAAGTTTGATATCAATTAAGGGCTTGGATTTCACCCTGTCACGTGACCAAGTCACTACTTTTAATCCTGAAACATTAGCTTATAATCTAGCATTCCATACAACCGTCTGACTGGCCATCAGGTCAACAAACACACAAAAGTTCTTGTCATGTTTTGACTGATTTAAAAGGACTGCTTTGTCTTGTTCAGATAAGTGACCCCTCAATGTAAAGATAAGATTGAAAGCTTTCCAATGAGGGCTTCCATGTTCAGATTGAATTTTGCTGTCATGATCTGCAGCCTGTTGAGCTCTGTATTTTTTTCAGCTTTCCTGGCTGACTTTCAACCCTGTGTTATTTGTCTAATATGAATCAATCTTTATACTACTAAACAACCTTCAAATCAAACAAGTTTGATATCAATGAAGGGCTTGGATTTCACCCTGTCACGTGACCAAGTCACTACTTTTAATCCTGAAACATTAGCTTATAATCTAGCATTCCATACAACCGTCTGACTGGCCATCAGGTCAACAAACGCCCAAAAGTTAATGTCATGTTTTGACTGATTTAAAAGGACTGCTTTGTCTTGTTCAGATAAGTGACACCTCAATGTAAAGATAAGATTGAAAGCTTTCCAATGCGGTCTTCCATGTCCAGATTGAATTTTGCTGTCATGATCTGCAGCCTGTTGAGCTCTGTATTTTTTTCAGCTTTCCTGGCTGACTTTCAACCCTGTGTTATTTGTCTAATATCAATCAATCTTTATACTACTAAACATCCTTCAAATCAAACAAGTTTGATATCAAATCAGAGCTTGGATTTCACCTTGTCACGTGACCAAGTCACTCATTGTTATCCAAAAACATTAGCTTATAAACTAGCATTCCATACAACCCTCTGACTGGCCATCAGGTCAACAAACAAACCAAAGTTAATGTCATGTTTTGACTGATTTAAAAGGACTGCTTTGTTTTGTTCAGATAAGTGACCCCTCAATGTAAAGATAAGATTGAAAGCTTTCCAATGAGGGCTTCCATGGTCAGATTGAATTTTGCTGTCAAGATCTGCAGCCTGTTGAGTTCTTTGTCATTTTAGCTGACCTGGCTGACTTTCAACGCTGTGTTATTTGTCTAATATCAATCAATCTTTATACTCCTAAACATCCTTCAAATCAAACAAGTTTGATATCAAATCAGAGCTTGGATTTCACCCTGTCACGTGACCAAGTCACTCATTGTTATCCAAAAACATTAGCTAATAATCTAGCATTCCATACAACCGTCTGACTGGCCATCAGGTCAACAAATGCCCAAAAGTTAAGATCATGTTTTGAACGATTTAAAAGGACTGCTTTGTCTGATTCAGATAAGTGACCCCTCAATGTAAAGATAAGATTGAAAGCTTTCCAATGAGGGCTTCCATGTTCAGATTGAATTTTGCTGTCATGATCTGCAGCATGTTGAGTTCTTTGTCATTTTAGCTGACCTGGCTGACTTTCAACCCTGTGTTATTTGTCTAATATCAATCAATCTTTCAACTACTAAACATTCTTCAAATCAAACAAGTTTGATATCAAATCAGGGCTTGGATTTCACCCTGTCACGTGACCAAGTCACTCATTGTTATCCAAAAACATAAGCTTATAATCTAGTATCCATACAACCGTCTGACTGGCCATCAGGTCAACAAACGCACAAAAGTTAAGATCATGTTTTGAACCATTTAAAAGGACTGCTTTGTCTGATTCAGATCAGTGACCCCTCAATGTAAAGATAAGATTGAAAGCTTTCCAATGAGGGCTTCCATGTTCAGATTGAATTTTGCTGTCATGATCTGCAGCATGTTGAGTTCTTTGTCATTTTAGCTGACCTGGCTGACTTTCAACCCTGTGTTATTTGTCTAATATCAATCAACCTTTATACTACTAAACATCCTTCAAATCAAACAAGTTTGATATCAAATCAGAGCTTCGATTTCACCTTGTCATGTGAACAAGTCACTAATTGTTATCACAAAACATTAGCTTATAATCTAGCATTCCATACAACCGTCTGACTGGCCATCAGGTCAACAAACGCCCAAAAGTTAATGTCATGTTTTGACTGATTTAAAAGGACTGCTTTGTCTTGTTCAGATAAGTGACCCCTCAATGTAAAGATAAGATTGAAAGCTGTCCAATGAGGGCTTCCATGTTCAGATTGAATTTTGCTGTCATGATCTGCAGCCTGTTGAGCTCTGTATTTTTTTTCAGCTTTCCTGGCTTATTTTCAACCCTGTGTTATTTGTCTAATATCAATCAATATTTATACTACTAAACATCCTTCAAATCAAACAAGTTTGATATCAATTAAGGGCTTGGATTTCACCCTGTCACGTGACCAAGTCACTACTTTTAATCCTGAAACATTAGCTTATAATCTCGCATTCCATACAACCCTCTGACTGGCCATCAGGTCAACAAACACACAAAAGTTAATGTCATGTTGTGACTGATTTAAAAGGACTGCTTTGTCTGAATTTAATCAGTGACCCCTCAATGTAAAGATAAGATTGAAAGCTTTACAATGAGGGCTTCCATGTTCAAAAAGAATTTTGCTGTCATGATCTGCAGCCTGTTGAGCTCTGTATTTTTTTTCAGCTTTCCTGGCTGACTTTCAACCCTGTGTTATTTGTCTAATATCAATCAATCTTTATACTACTAAACATCCTTCAAATCAAACAGGTTTGATATCAATTAAAAGCTTGGTTTTTACCCTGTCACGTGACGAAGTCACTACATTTAATCCTGAAACATTAGCTTATAATCTAGCATTCCATACAACCCTCTGACTGGCCATCAGGTCAACAAATGCCCAAAAGTTAATGTCATGTTTTGACTGATTTAAAAGGACTGCTTTGTCTTGTTCAGATAAGTGACCCCTCAATGTAAAGATAAGATTGAAAGCTTTCCAATGAGGGCTTCCATGTTCAGATAGAATTTTGCTGTCATGATCTGCAGCCTGTTGAGCTCTGTATTTTTTTCAGCTTTCCTGGCTGACTTTCAACCCTGTGTTATTTGTCTAATATCAATCAATCTTTATACTACGAAACATCCTTCAAATCAAACAAGTTTGATATCAAATCAGAGCTTGGATTTCACCCTGTCATGTGACAAAGTCACTCATTGTTATCCTGAAACATTAGCTTATAATCTAGCATTCCATACAACCGTCTGACTGGTCATCAGGTCAACAAACGCCCAAAAGTTAATGTCATGTTGTGACTGATTTAAAAGGACAGCTTTGTCTTGTTCAGATAAGTGACCCCTCAATGTAAAGATAAGATTGAAAGCTGTCCAAAGAGGGCTTCCATGTTCAGATTGAATTTTGCTGTCATGATCTGCAGCCTGTTGAGTTCTTTGTCATTTTAGCTGACCTGACTGACTTTCAACCCTGTGTTATTTGTCTAATATCAATCAATCTTTCAACTACTAAACATTCTTCAAATCAAACAAGTTTGATATCAATTAAGGGCTTGGATTTCACCCTGTCACGTGACCAAGTCACTACTTTTAATCCTGAAACATTAGCTTATAATCTAGCATTCCATACAACCGTCTGACTGGCCATCAGGTCAACAAATGCCCAAAAGTTAATGTCATGTTTTGACTGATTTAAAAGGACTGCTTTGTCTTGTTCAGATAAGTGACCCCTCAATGTAAAGATAAGATTGAAAGCTTTCCAATAAGGGCTTCCATGTTCAGATAGAATTTTGCTGTCATGATCTGCAGCCTGTTGAGCTCTGTATTTTTTTCAGCTTTCCTGGCTGACTTTCAACCCTGTGTTATTTGTCTAATATCAATCAATCTTTATACTACGAAACATCCTTCAAATCAAACAAGTTTGATATCAAATCAGAGCTTGGATTTCACCCTGTCATGTGACAAAGTCACTCATTGTTATCCTGAAACATTAGCTTATAATCTAGCATTCCATACAACCGTCTGACTGGTCATCAGGTCAACAAACGCCCAAAAGTTAATGTCATGTTGTGACTGATTTAAAAGGACTGCTTTGTCTTGTTCAGATAAGTGACCCCTCAATGTAAAGATAAGATTGAAAGCTTTCCAATGAGGGCTTCCATGTTCAGATTGAATTTTGCTGTCATGATCTGCAGCCTGTTGAGCTCTGTGTCATTTCCGGTGACCTGACTGACTTTCAACCCTGTGTTATTTGTCTAATATCAATCAATCTTTCAACTACTAAACATCCTTCAAATCAAACAAGTTTGATATCAAATCAGGGCTTGGATTTCACCCTGTCACGTGACCAAGTCACTACTTTTAATCCTGAAACATTAGCTTATAATCTAGCATTCCATACAACCGTCTGACTGGCCATCAGGTCAACAAACACACAAAAGTTGATGTCATGTTGTGACTGATTTAAAAGGACTGCTTTGTCTGATTCAGATTAGTGACCCCTCAATGTAAAGATAAGATTGAAAGCTTTCCAATGAGGGCTTCCATGTTCAGATTGAATTTTGCTGTCATGATCTGCAGCCTGTTGAGCTCTGTGTCATTTCCGGTGACCTGACTGACTTTCAACCCTGTGTTATTTGTCTAATATCAATCAATCTTTCAACTACTAAACATTCTTCAAATCAAACAAGTTTGATATCAATTAAGGGCTTGGATTTCACCATTTCACATGACCAAGTCACTAATTGTTATCCCAAAACATTAGCTTATAATCTAGCATTCCATACAACCGTCTGACTGGCCATCAGGTCAACAAACACACAAAAGTTGATGTCATGTTGTGACTGATTTAAAAGGACTGCTTTGTCTGAATTTAATCAGTGACCCCTTATTGTAAAGATAAGATTGAAAGCTTTCCAATGAGGGCTTCCATGTTCAGATTGAATTTTGCTGTCATGATCTGCAGCATGTTGAGTTTTGTGTCATATTAGCTGACCTGGCTGACTTTCAACGCTGTGTTATTTGTCTAATATCAATCAATCTTTATACTACTAAACATCCTTCAAATCAAACAAGTTTGATATCGAATCAGAGCTCGGATTTCACCCTGTCACGTGACCAAGTCACTCATTGTTATCATGAAACATTAGCTTATAATCTAGCATTCCATACAACCGTCTGACTGGCCATCAGGTCAACAAACGCACAAAAGTTTATGTCATGTTTTGAACGATTTAAAAGGACTGCTTTGTCTTGTTCAGATAAGTGACCCCTCAATGTAAAGATAAGATTGAAAGCTTTCCAATGAGGGCTTCCATGTTCAGATAGAATTTTGCTGTCATGATCTGCAGCCTGTTGAGCTCTGTATTTTTTTCAGCTTTCCTGGCTGACTTTCAACCCTGTGTTATTTGTCTAATATCAATCAATCTTTATACTACGAAACATCTTCAAATCAAACAAGTTTGATATCAAATCAGAGCTTGGATTTCACCCTGTCATGTGACAAAGTCACTAATTGTTATCCCAAAACATTAGCTTATAATCTAGCATTCCATACAACCGTCTGACTGGCCATCAGGTCAACAAACACACAAAAGTTGATGTCATGTTGTGACTGATTTAAAAGGACTGCTTTGTCTGAATTTAATCAGTGACCCCTTATTGTAAAGATAAGATTGAAAGCTTTCCAATGAGGGCTTCCATGTTCAGATTGAATTTTGCTGTCATGATCTGCAGCATGTTGAGTTTTGTGTCATATTAGCTGACCTGGCTGACTTTCAACGCTGTGTTATTTGTCTAATATCAATCAATCTTTATACTACTAAACATCCTTCAAATCAAACAAGTTTGATATCAAATCAGAGCTTGGATTTCACCCTGTCACGTGACCAAGTCACTACTTTTAATCCTGAAACATTAGCTTATAATCTAGCATTCCATACAACCCTCTGACTGGCCATCAGGTCAACAAACACACAAAAGTTCATGTCATGTTGTGACTGATTTAAAAGGACTGCTTTGTCTGAATTTAATCAGTGACCCCTTATTGTAAAGATAAGATTGAAAGCTTTTCAATGAGGGCTTCCATGTTCAGATTGAATTTTGCTGTCATGATCTGCAGCATGTTGAGTTTTGTGTCATATTAGCTGACCTGGCTGACTTTCAACCCTGTGTTATTTGTCTAATATCAATCAATCTTTCAACTACTAAACATCCTTCAAATCAAACAAGTTTGATATCAATTAAGGGCTTGGATTTCACCCTGTCACGTGACCAAGTCACTAATTGTTATCCAAAAACATTAGCTTATAATCTCGCATTCCATACAACCCCCCGACTGGCCATCAGGTCAACAAACACCCAAAAGTTAAGATCATGTTTTGAACGATTTAAAAGGACAGCTTTGTCTGATTCAGATAAGTGACCCCTCAATGTAAAGATAAGAGTGAAAGCTTTCCAATGAGGGCTTCCATGTTCAGATTGAATTTTGCTGTCATGATCTGCAGCCTGTTGAGCTCTTTGTCATTTGAGCTGACCTGGATGACTTTCAACCCTGTGTTATTTGTTTGATATCAATCAATCTTTATACTACTAAACATCCTTCAAATCAAACAAGTTTGATATCAAATCAGAGCTTGGATTTCACCCTGTCACGTGACCAAGTCACTAATTGTTATCCAAAAACATTAGCTTATAATCTCGCATTCCATACAACCCTCTGACTGGCCATCAGGTCAACAAACACACAAAAGTTAATGTCATGTTGTGACTGATTTAAATGGACTGCTTTGTCTTGTTCAGATAAGTGACCCCTCAATGTAAAGATAAGATTGAAAGCTTTCCAATGAGGGCTTCCATGTTCAGATTGAATTTTGCTGTCATGATCTGCAGCCTGTTGAGCTCTGTATTTTTTTCAGCTTTCCTGGCTGACTTTCAACTCTGTGTTATTTGTCTAATATCAATCAATCTTTATACTACTAAACATCCTTCAAATCAAACAAGTTTGATATCAATTACAAGCTTGGTTTTTACCCTATCACGTGACCAAGTCACTACATTTAATCCTGAAACATTAGCTTATAATCTAGCATTCCATACAACCGTCTGACTGGCCATCAGGTCAACAAACGCCCAAAAGTTAATGTAATGTTGTGACTGATTTAAAAGGACAGCTTTGTCTTGGTCAGATCAGTGACCCCACAATGTAAAGATAAGATTGAAAGCTTTCCAATGAGGGCTTCCATGTTCAGATTGAATTTTGCTGTCAAGATCTGCAGCCTGTTGAGTTCTATGTCATTTTAGCTGACCTGGCTGACTTTCAACCCTGTGTTATTTGTCTAATATCAATCAATCTTTCAACTACTAAACATCCTTCAAATCAAACAAGTTTGATATCAATTAAGGGCTTGGATTTCACCCTGTCACGTGACCAAGTCACTACATTTAATCCTGAAACATTAGCTTATAATCTAGCATTCCATACAACCGTCTGACTGGCCATCAGGTCAACAAACGCCCAAAAGTTAATGTAATGTTTTGACTGATTTAAAAGAACAGCTTTGTGTTAATTAGATGATTGACCCCTCAATGTAACGATAAGATTGAAAGCTTTCCAATGAGGGCTTCCATGTTCAGATTGAATTTTGCTGTCATGATCTGCAGCCTGTTGAGCTCTGTATTTTTTTCAGCTTTCCTGGCTGACTTTCAACCCTGTGTTATTTGTCTAATATCAATCAATCTTTATACTACTAAACATCCTTCAAATGAAACAAGTTTGATATCAAATCAGAGCTTGGATTTCACCCTGTCACGTGACCAAGTCACTAATTGTTATCCCAAAACATTAGCTTATAATCCTGCATTCCATACAACCCTCTGACTGGCCATCAGGTCAACAAATGCCCAAAAGTTAATGTCATGTTGTGACTGATTTAAAAGGACAGCTTTGTCTTGTTCAGATAAGTGACCCCTCAATGTAAAGATAAGATTGAAAGCTGTCCAAAGAGGGCTTCCATGTTCAGATTGAATTTTGCTGTCATGATCTGCAGCCTGTTGAGCTCTGTATTTTTTTCAGCTTTCCTGGCTGACTTTCAACCCTGTGTTATTTGTCTAATATCAATCAATCTTTATACTACTAAACATCCTTCAAATCAAACAAGTTTGATATCAATTAAGGGCTTGGATTTCACCCTGTCACGTGACCAAGTCACTACATTTAATCCTGAAACATTAGCTTATAATCTAGCATTCCATACAACCCTCTGACTGGCCATCAGGTCAACAAACGCCCAAAAGTTAATGTAATGTTGTGACTGATTTAAAAGGACAGCTTTGTCTTGGTCAGATCAGTGACCCCACAATGTAAAGATAAGATTGAAAGCTTTCCAATGAGGGCTTCCATGTTCAGATTGAATTTTGCTGTCAAGATCTGCAGCCTGTTGAGTTCTATGTCATTTTAGCTGACCTGGGTGACTTTCAACCCTGTGTTATTTGTCTAATATCAATCAATCTTTCAACTACTAAACATCCTTCAAATCAAACAAGTTTGATATCAATTAAGGGTTTGGATTTCACCCTGTCACGTGACCAAGTCACTAATTGTTATCCCAAAACATTAGCTTATAATCTAGCATTCCATACAACCCTCTGACTGGCCATCAGGTCAACAAACGCACAAAAGTTAATGTCATGTTTTGACTGATTTAAAAGGACTGCTTTGTCTGAATTTAATCAGTGACCCCTTATTGTAAAGATAAGATTGAAAGCTTTCCAATGAGGGCTTCCATGTTCAGATTGAATTTTGCTGTCATGATCTGCAGCATGTTGAGTTTTGTGTCATATTAGCTGACCTGGCTGACTTTCAACGCTGTGTTATTTGTCTAATATCAATCAATCTTTATACTACTAAACATCCTTCAAATCAAACAAGTTTGATATCGAATCAGAGCTCGGATTTCACCCTGTCACGTGACCAAGTCACTCATTGTTATCCTGAAATATTAGCTTATAATCTAGCATTCCATACAACCGTCTGACTGGCCATCAGGTCAACAAACGCACAAAAGTTAATGTCATGTTTTGAACGATTTAAAAGGACTGCTTTGTCTTGTTCAGATAAGTGACCCCTCAATGTGTAGATAAGATTGAAAGCTTTCCAATGAGGGCTTCCATGTTCAGATTGAATTTTGCTGTCAAGATCTGCAGCCTGTTGAGTTCTTTGTCATTTTAGCTGACCTGGCTGACTTTCAACCCTGTGTTATTTGTCTAATATCAATCAATCTTTCAACTACTAAACATCCTTCAAATCAAACAAGTTTGATATCAAATCAGAGCTTGGATTTCACCCTGTCACGTGACCAAGTCACTTCATTTAATCCTGAAACATTAGCTTATAATCTAGCATTCCATACAACCGTCTGACTGGCCATCAGGTCAACAAACACACAAAAGTTCTTGTCATGTTTTGACTGATTTAAAAGGACTGCTTTGTCTTGTTCAGATAAGTGACCCCTCAATGTAAAGATAAGATTGAAAGCTTTCCAATGAGGGCTTCCATGTTCAGATTTAATTTTGCTGTCATGATCTGCAGCCTGTTGAGTTTTGTGTCATATTAGCTGACCTGGCTGACTTTCAACCCTGTGTTATTTGTCTAATATCAATCAATCTTTATACTACTAAACATCCTTCAAATCAAACAAGTTTGATGTCGAATCAGAGCTCGGATTTCACCCTGTCACGTGACCAAGTCACTCATTGTTATCCTGAAACATTAGCTTATAATCTAGCATTCCATACAACCGTCTGACTGGCCATCAGGTCAACAAACGCACAAAAGTTAATGTCATGTTTTGACTGATTTAAAAGGACTGCTTTGTCTTGTTCAGATAAGTGACCCCTCAATGTGTAGATAAGATTGAAAGCTTTCCAATGAGGGCTTCCATGTTCAGATTGAATTTTGCTGTCAAGATCTGCAGCCTGTTGAGTTCTTTGTCATTTTAGCTGACCTGGCTGACTTTCAACCCTGTGTTATTTGTCTAATATCAATCAATCTTTCAACTACTAAACATCCTTCAAATCAAACAAGTTTGATATCAAATCAGAGCTTGGATTTCACCCTGTCACGTGACCAAGTCACTTCATTTAATCCTGAAACATTAGCTTATAATCTAGCATTCCATACAACCGTCTGACTGGCCATCAGGTCAACAAACACACAAAAGTAAAGATCATGTTTTGAACGATATAAAAGGACAGCTTTGTCTGATTCAGATCAGTGACCCCTCAATGTAAAGATAAGATTGAAAGCTTTCCAATGAGGGCTTCCATGTTCAGGTTGAATTTTGCTGTCATGATCTGCAGCCTGTTGAGCTCTTTGTCATTTTAGCTGACCTGGGTGACTTTCAACCCTGTGTTATTTGTCTAATATCAATCAATCTTTATACTACTAAACAACCTTCAAATCAAACAAGTTTGATATCAATGAAGGGCTTGGATTTCACCCTGTCACGTGACCAAGTCACTAATTGTTATCCCAAAACATTAGCTTATAATCCTGCATTCCATACAACCGTCTGACTGGCCATCAGGTCAACAAACAAACAAAAGTTAATGTCATGTTTTGACTGATTTAAAAGGACAGCTTTGTCTTGTTCAGATAAGTGACCCCTTAATGTAAAGATAAGATTGAAAGCTTTCCAATGAGGGCTTCCATGTTCAGATTGAATTTTGCTGTCATGATCTGCAGCCTGTTGAGCTCTGTATTTTTTTCAGCTTTCCTGGCTGACTTTCAACCCTGTGTTATTTGTCTAATATCAATCAATCTTTATACTACTAAACATCCTTCAAATCAAACAAGTTTGATATCAAATCAGAGCTTGGATTTCACCTTGTCACGTGACCAAGTCACTAATTGTTATCCAAAAACATTAGCTTATAATCTAGCATTCCATACAACCCTCTGACTGGCCATCAGGTCAACAAACACACAAAAGTTCTTGTCATGTTTTGACTGATTTAAAAGGACTGCTTTGTCTTGTTCAGATAAGTGACCCCTGTGACGGCCACAGGCCTTGGGATCAGGGTCTGCTGTCTTGCCTGCCTGCCTCTGTTTTCTTTTTCCAGGGCTTCCTGGTTTCCCTGCTCCTCCCCTCTCATCTGGGGATTGGATCCACCTGGTGGGAGCTTTTAAAAAATGTTTGAGTCCCACATGGGCTCTCTCTCCCTTCCTGGAAGGCTGGTGCCTGCCAGGCACCCACCTTTGGTTTGGTTTGGTTTGGTTTGGTTTGGTTTGGTTTGGTAATGCTAAGTTTAGATTCAGTTTCCTTTACACATAGTCTTAATAATCTGTTCACATTTCACTGCACCCAACACCCTCACCTCACTACTGATGCTGACTAAACCACAAGTTAGGTTTCTTGAGTTGCTCAATAAACTTATTTCTTTACTTAAAGCTATCACTGTGTTGACCTCCCTTATTTGTTATGCTCTACAACGAGCTGGGCATAACAAGTGGGGGCTCGTCCAGTTTTGAACCTTAAAGATTACCATTTTGGTTGGTGTTAAGGAGTCTAGCGAGGGTGGGAGGCCCACAGTGACATTTATTCGGTAGTTTAGTTAAGCAGGGAGGGTTGAGACTTTTTTGTTCTCTAGTTTCTCTAGCTGTAAAGTCATTGTGCATTCAGGTAGACTATTGAGTTTGGGTTATGCAGTGCATGACAGTGGGGAGGATTGTGGCTGGGTAGCTGTGCTATTTTGCTGTCTGGCTGGAGCATTTAGTCTGTCCCCCAGATAGGCGGTAGCAGCAGCCATCTCACAAGGAGGGGTTGCTATTTTTTTTGTTTTCAGGGCTGTTTGTTATTTTTGTGTGTTGTCCGTGCGGGTAGCAGCAGTTGTCTCGGGAGCACCCCGAAGTATTGGCTGAGACAGTTTGTCTCCCCAATACAGACGGTTTGTAGGTGCATAAATACCCACCGCCAGTACGCACATGAAGACTAGGGATCAGTTAGCCAGCTTTGAGGTTAGGTAGTTAGGAGGGGCGCTCCATAATTACTCAATCTCCCTGTGGTTGTGTACTGTGTCACTCAGACTGCCTTGTCTGTTTATTCGTTCTTTTTATTATCCATTTGGATGTGTTGGCTAGATAGGGTAACTATGTCTAACGTGGAGCCTGAGCACAGTAATACTTTGGTATCTGAGTTTCTAAAAAGGCCGTCTCGCAGTACTTTGACTCAGTTTACTAAAGCGGATCTAGTTGATTTGGCAGTTTATTTAGGCTGGTCAAAAACTGACAAAGTTCCAAGAAAGGCAGAGCTGAGGAGCATTGTTGAGGAGCTAGGTGTAGCTGCTAGACTGCTGGAAGTAGCTCAAGCTCCAGCAGCTCCAGGTCAGGTCAGTTCTGAGCTTGGTGGGGGTATTTTGTCAGCGGAATATCTGCAGCTAGAGAAGGAGAAATCAAAATTAGAGAGAGAGAGGTTACAGCTTGAGTTTGAGAAAGAAAGACTGAGGGTGGAGATAGAATTGGAAAGGGAGAGAGCTAAAGTAGAGCAGCTAAGGTTGGAGCTGTTAAAGGAAGAGAAGGCACGTGAATCTTTGTTGGCTGGTAGTAGAGGTGGAGCTACTGGTTTTGATGTTGCTGAAAGCTTGCGTCTTCTGCCTAGATTTGATGAGAAAGATCCAGACACATTTTTCTCATTGTTCGAGCGTGTTGCAGAGAGTAGAGGATGGCCAGAGGGTCATAGAACGATGATGCTGCAATGCATTTTCACAGGTAAGGCCCAGAGAGCTTTTTCTGCCCTTAGTTCTGTTGATTGTAATGATTACACTAAAGTTAAAGCTGCAGTTCTAAAAGCTTATGAACTAGTTCCAGAGGCATACAGGCAAAAGTTCAGGAACTGGAAAAAGGGAGAGAAGCAAACTCATGTAGAATTTGCCCAGGATATATTAACTCATTTCACCCGCTGGAGCTCTGCTTCGGAGGTAAACACCTATGAAGATTTGTGTGATTTAATTGTGTTAGAACAATTTAAAAGTTCATTGCCAGCTAACCTTGCTACTTATATCAGTGAAAAAAAGGTGAAGACAGCATCTGCAGCTGCTGTCCTTGCTGATGAGTATGTTTTAACACATGCTAGAGGTTTGGTGATTGGTCAAGTCTACAGAGGAGGTCAGCAGAAGGAGAATTTCCGGGCTGGGCCTTGCAAGCCTGCAGGGGTCACCCATGAGTCCGCTCATCAGGTTGTGAGGCATGTTCCGGGGACAGATGGGAAGTTTGATCCTACCAGGGTCTGTCATGCATGTAAAAACAAGGGACATTGGAAAGGAGAATGTCCGATCAGTAAATCAGGTCAGAAATCAGCTGATTCCAGTGTTTATGTAAAGTCAGCTGGCCTAGTCTCCTCTGCCTCAGGCATGGGTAAGGCTGGGTTGGATGTTTTTCCCCCTGAGCCTGCTCCACCTGAGGGTGTTGATGAGGCATATGCACCTTTCGTCTCAGATGGTTTTGTGTCTTTGGATGGGAAAAACAAGGTACCTGTAAAGATTCTGCGTGACACAGGGGCCACTCATAGTTTGATTGTGGGGAAAATTTTGCCTTTTTCAGCCTGCACTGCTACTGGGAAAAAATCACCTGTACTTGGCGTCGGGTTGGTTCCTCTGTGGGTTCCTTCACATCGTTTTCATCTCTTCTCTGATCTGGTTTGTGGAGAGGTGGAAATGGGTGTCCGTCCTCAGCTGCCGATTCGAGGCATAGACATGATTCTAGGTAATGATTTAGCTGGGGCAAAGGTTTGGAAAGGTAGTACACCACTAACTTGTGTTGGGTCACCCTTACAGGATTCTGAGGAGCCAGAGGAGTGTGTCAAGCAGTTCCCCAAAGTTTTTTCTTCCTGTGCTGTGACGCGTTCGAGGAGTAAAGCTGAGTCAGAGCTGTCTGGTCAGATTCAGCCGTCTCAGGAGTCAGTTTCTCAGGTTGAAGACAGTTCTGAGGAAAAGGAGCAGTTTGAATTGTTTTCTATCCCGTCGCTGTCTAGAGAAGAGTGCATTAAAGAGCAAGCAGCAGATCCCACGCTGAAATCCTTGTTTGAGCTGGTTTGTCCAGGGGGTGAGCTTAAGAGTGATCAGGGTGGTTATGTCATTGATGATGGGTTACTGTTGAGGAAATGGGCTCGGGTGGTGAATGGTGTACAGGTAGACAGTGTCGTTCAGATTGTGGTCCCTTCAAAGTTCAGAAAGCTGGTGTTGAGCACATCTCATGATGGTGTGGCAGGTCATCTAGGTGTGAAGAAAACATATGACAGGGTGCTTCGCCATTTTTTCTGGCCTCGTTTGAAGAGTGACGTGACAATGTATTGCAGAACTTGTAGCACCTGCCAGCGAACCGGGAAGCCCAACCAACAGATTAAACCAGCTCCATTGTACCCCATTCCTGTGGTTGAGAAGCCATTTGAACATCTGCTTCTTGACTGTGTGGGTCCGCTTCCAAAAAGTAAGTCTGGGAGTAGCTATTTGTTGACAGTAATGTGTAAGAGTACACGCTTTCCTGCTGTGTTTCCTCTACGTTCCATTAAAAGTAAACCAGTTCTGAAAGCACTGACTTCGTTCATTACCACCTTTGGGGTCCCGAAGGTGGTACAAACTGACCAAGGGAGTAATTTCATGTCTCGTACATTTTCCCAGGTGCTAAAACAGTTGAAAGTTAAACATCAGGTGTCAAGCGCATACCATCCTGAGTCTCAGGGAGCACTTGAACGTTTTCATCAGACTTTAAAATCTATGCTGCGTTCTTATTGTACTGAGCTTTCTCAGGATTGGGAGGAGGGCCTGCCTTGGCTGTTGCTGGCTGTGCGCGAGGTTTCACAGGAGAGCACAGGTTTTAGTCCTAATGAACTTGTATTTGGCCATACAGTTCGAGGTCCACTTGCTGTGTTGGGGGATGATTTGAAGAATGTTGAGCCACCTGACAATGTCCTAGATTATGTCAATGATTTTCGTCGTCGTTTGCATGTTGCGTGTGCTGCTGCTCACAAAAAGCTTAGCTGTGCACAAGGGAAAATGAAGGAGCTTTTTGATCGCAAAGCTGAATCGCGCAGGTTTGAGCCTGGGGATCAAGTTTTGGCCCTGTTACCTCTGGTAGGTTCACCCTTTCAGGCAAAATTTAGTGGACCTTACACAGTTAAAAGCCGTGTGTCAGATAGGGACTATTTAGTGTACACACCTGACAGAAGGAAAAAAGTTCAGTGGTGTCATGTGAACCTATTGAAGGCCTATCATTCTCCTATCTCTGCCTCTCAAGTAGGTGAGTCTGTAAAGTCGGTGGCTACGGTCACTACAGTGGAAGTTGGGCCTTCAGAAGATTTTGAGGTGCCATCTGAGCCTGTTCTGAAAGGAAAACTCAACAATTCTGAGTATCTCAAACACATAGACAGTCACTTGAGTTATCTGGTAGCCAATCAGCGCGCAGACCTGGTGGAGCTGCTTAATTCTCACTTGTCTCTCTTCTCAGATACACCTTCACGCACCAGCCTAATTGAGCATGATATAGAGGTGGGTGATGCCAAACCTGTCAAACAGCGTTTCTACCGTCTGCCCATGGAGAAGCGGGAACGGATGGAGAGGGAGGTGGAGTACATGTTAGAACATGGGATAGCAGAGCCAACGTGTTCCAGCTGGGCCTCTCCATGTCTGTTGGCAGATAAAGCTGATGGTTCTGACAGATTTTGCACAGATTTTAGAAAGGTTAATGCTGTCACCAAGCCTGATTGTTATCCTATGCCTCGAATGGAGGACTGCATTGACCAGGTGGGGAGTGCAAAGTTTGTGACCAAACTTGACCTTTTAAAAGGTTATTGGCAGGTGCCATTAACCCAGAGGGCCAAGGAAATTTCCTCTTTTGTTACACCTTGGGGGTTATTTTCCTATAATGTGATGCCATTTGGGCTGAGAAATGCCCCAGCAACATTTCAGCGCCTTATGAATAGGGTGTTAGCTGGTCAGTCAGGCTGTGCAGCATACCTAGACGATGTAGTGGTGTTCAGCGACACATGGGAATCTCATGTTCAGCGCTTAAAGGCAGTTTTTAACAGGTTGGCAGAAGCACATTTAACCATTAATTTGAAAAAATGTGAGTTTGCTAAAGCAACCGTGACCTATCTGGGCAAAGTTGTAGGCCAAGGTGAAGTCCGGCCTGTGCAGGCTAAGGTGGAGGCCATTGATGAATATCCCATACCATCATCCAAAAAACAGCTGATGCGGTTTCTAGGATTAGTGGGATATTACCGCAGTTTTTGCCGTAATTTCTCTACTGTGGTTGCCCCTTTGACTGATCTCTTGAAGAAAAACACTCCTTTTGTCTGGTCTCCTCAATGTCAAACTGCTTTTGATGCTGTCCGAAAACTTATCTGTTCTGCCCCTGTTCTTGCAGCTCCTGTGTTTGATAAACCCTTTGAGATACAGGTGGATGCAAGTGAGGTTGGAGCTGGGGCTGTTCTCCTGCAGGAGGGGGAAGGGGGAGTTGAACATCCAGTCTGCTTCTTCTCCCGTAAGTTCAATCGTCACCAGTTGAACTATTCAGTGGTCGAAAAAGAGACACTGGCTTTGATTTGGGCACTGAAGTTTTTTGAGGTTTATGTAACACCGTCTGTGCCAGTGACAGTTTACACAGATCATAGTCCACTAACTTTCTTGGAAAGTATACAAAATGCTAATCAAAGACTAATGCGGTGGATTATGTTTCTTCAGCCTTATACTCTTAATGTGAAACATATTAAGGGTCGTGAAAACATTATGGCTGACGCGCTTTCTAGAGCACCATGTTGATTCCACAAAGACCCTGTTGGTGGGGGTCTTTGTTTTATGGGGGGGGGGTGTGACGGCCACAGGCCTTGGGATCAGGGTCTGCTGTCTTGCCTGCCTGCCTCTGTTTTCTTTTTCCAGGGCTTCCTGGTTTCCCTGCTCCTCCCCTCTCATCTGGGGATTGGATCCACCTGGTGGGAGCTTTTAAAAAATGTTTGAGTCCCACATGGGCTCTCTCTCCCTTCCTGGAAGGCTGGTGCCTGCCAGGCACCCACCTTTGGTTTGGTTTGGTTTGGTTTGGTTTGGTTTGGTTTGGTAATGCTAAGTTTAGATTCAGTTTCCTTTACACATAGTCTTAATAATCTGTTCACATTTCACTGCACCCAACACCCTCACCTCACTACTGATGCTGACTAAACCACAAGTTAGGTTTCTTGAGTTGCTCAATAAACTTATTTCTTTACTTAAAGCTATCACTGTGTTGACCTCCCTTATTTGTTATGCTCTACAACGAGCTGGGCATAACACCCCTCAATGTAAAGATAAGATTGAAAGCTTTCCAATGAGGGCTTCCATGTTCAGATTGAATTTTGCTGTCAAGATCTGCAGCCTGTTGAGTTCTTTGTCATTTTAGCTGACCTGGCTGACTTTCAACCCTGTGTTATTTGTCTAATATCAATCAATCTTTCAACTACTAAACATCCTTCAAATCAAACAAGTTTGATATCAATTAAGGGCTTGGATTTCACCCTGTCACGTGACCAAGTCACTACATTTAATCCTGAAACATTAGCTTATAATCTAGCATTCCATACAACCGTCTGACTGGCCATCAGGTCAACAAACAAACAAAAGTTCATGTCATGTTTTGACTGATTTAAAAGGACTGCTTTGTCTTGTTCAGATAAGTGACCCCTCAATGTAAAGATAAGATTGAAAGCTTTCCAATGAGGGCTTCCATGTTCAGATTGAATTTTGCTGTCATGATCTGCAGCCTGTTGAGTTCTTTGTCATTTTAGCTGACCTGGCTGACTTTCAACCCTGTGTTATTTGTCTAATATCAATCAATCTTTCAACTACTAAACATCCTTCAAATGAAACAAGTTTGATATCAAATCAGAGCTTGGATTTCACCCTGTCACGTGACCAAGTCACTAATTGTTATCCCAAAACATTAGCTTATAATCCTGCATTCCATACAACCCTCTGACAGGCCATCAGGTCAACAAACGCACAAAAGTTAAGATCATGTTGTGACTGATTTAAAAGGACAGCTTTGTCTGAATTTAATCAGTGACCCCTTATTGTAAAGATAAGATTGAAAGCTTTTCAATGAGGGCTTCCATGTTCAGATTGAATTTTGCTGTCATGATCTGCAGCCTGTTGAGTTCTTTGTCATTTGAGCTTTCCTGGCTGACTTTCAACCCTGTGTTATTTGTCTAACATCAATCAATCTTTATACTACTAAACATCCTTCAAATCAAACAAGTTTGATATCATATCAGAGCTTGGATTTCACCCTGTCACGTGACCAAGTCACTCATTGTTATCCCACAACATTAGCTTATAATCTCGCATTCCATACAACCCTCTGACTGGCCATCAGGTCAACAAACACACAAAAGTTAATGTCATGTTGTGACTGATTTAAAAGGACTGCTTTGTCTGAATATAATCAGTGACCCCTCAATGTAAAGATAAGATTGAAAGCTTTCCAATGAGGGCTTCCATGTTCAGATTGAATTTTGCTGTCATGATCTGCAGCCTGTTGAGCTCTGTATTTTTTTTCAGCTATCCTGGCTGACTTTCAACCCTGTGTTATTTGTCTAATATCAATCAATCTTTATACTACTAAACATCCTTCAAATCAAACAAGTTTGATATCAATTAAGGGCTTGGATTTCACCCTGTCACGTGACCAAGTCACTAATTGTTATCCCAAAACATTAGCTTATAATCTAGCATTCCATACAACCCTCTGACTGGCCATCAGGTCAACAAACGCACAAAAGTTGATGTCATGTTTTGACTGATTTAAAAGGACTGCTTTGTCTTGTTCAGATAAGGGACACCTCAATGTAAAGATAAGATTGAAAGCTTTCCAATGAGGGCTTCCATGTTCAGATTGAATTTTGCTGTCATGATCTGCAGCCTGTTGAGCTCTGTATTTTTTTCAGCTTTCCTGGCTGACTTTCAACCCTGTGTTATTTGTCTAATATCAATAAATCTTTATACTACGAAACATCCTTCAAATCAAACAAGTTTGATATCAATTAAGGGCTTGGATTTCACCCTGTCATGTGACCAAGTCACTACTTTTAATCCTGAAACATTAGCTAATAATCCTGCATCCCATACAACTGTCTGACTGGCCATCAGGTCAACAAATGCACAAAAGTTAATGTCATGTTTTGACTGATTTAAAAGGACAGCCTTGTCTTGTTCAGATAAGTGACCCCTCAATGTAAAGATAAGATTGAAAGCTTTTCAATGAGGGCTTCCATGTTCAGATTGAATTTTGCTGTCATGATCTGCAGCCTGTTGAGCTCTGTGTCATTTCCGGTGACCTGACTGACTTTCAACCCTGTGTTATTTGTCTAATATCAATCAATCTTTCAACTACTAAACATCCTTCAAATCAAACAAGTTTGATATCAATTAAGAGCTTGGATTTCACCCTGTCACGTGACCAAGTCACTCATTGTTATCCAAAAACATTAGCTTATAATCTAGCATTCCATACAACCGTCTGACTGGCCATCAGGTCAACAAATGCCCAAAAGTTAAGATCATGTTTTGAACGATTTAAAAGGACAGCTTTTTCTGATTCAGATAAGTGACCCCTCAATGTAAAGATAAGATTGAAAGCTTTCCAATGAGGGCTTCCATGTTCAGATTGAATTTTGCTGTCATGATCTGCAGCCTGTTGAGCTCTTTGTCATTTGAGCTGACCTGGATGACTTTCAACCCTGTGTTATTTGTCTAACATCAATCAATCATTATACTACTAAACATCCTTCAAATCAAACAAGTTTGATATCAATTAAGGGCTTGGATTTCACCCTGTCACGTGACCAAGTCACTAATTGTTATCCCAAAACATTAGCTTATAATCTAGCATTCCATACAACCCTCTGATTGGCCATCAGGTCAACAAACGCACAAAAGTTAATGTCATGTTTTGACTGATTTAAAAGGACTGCTTTGTCTTGTTCAGATAAGTGACACCTCAATGAAAAGATAAGATTGAAAGCTTTCCAATGAGGGCTTCCATGTTCAGATTGAATTTTGCTGTCATGATCTGCAGCCTGTTGAGTTCTTTGTCATTTTAGCTGACCTGGCTGACTTTCAACCCTGTGTTATTTGTCTAATATCAATCAATCTTTCAACTACTAAACATCCTTCAAATGAAACAAGTTTGATATCAAATCAGAGCTTGGATTTCACCCTGTCACGTGACCAAGTCACTAATTGTTATCCCAAAACATTAGCTTATAATCCTGCATTCCATACAACCCTCTGACAGGCCATCAGGTCAACAAACGCACAAAAGTTAAGATCATGTTGTGACTGATTTAAAAGGACAGCTTTGTCTGAATTTAATCAGTGACCCCTTATTGTAAAGATAAGATTGAAAGCTTTTCAATGAGGGCTTCCATGTTCAGATTGAATTTTGCTGTCATGATCTGCAGCCTGTTGAGTTCTTTGTCATTTGAGCTTTCCTGGCTGACTTTCAACCCTGTGTTATTTGTCTAACATCAATCAATCTTTATACTACTAAACATCCTTCAAATCAAACAAGTTTGATATCATATCAGAGCTTGGATTTCACCCTGTCACGTGACCAAGTCACTCATTGTTATCCCACAACATTAGCTTATAATCTCGCATTCCATACAACCCTCTGACTGGCCATCAGGTCAACAAACACACAAAAGTTAATGTCATGTTGTGACTGATTTAAAAGGACTGCTTTGTCTGAATATAATCAGTGACCCCTCAATGTAAAGATAAGATTGAAAGCTTTCCAATGAGGGCTTCCATGTTCAGATTGAATTTTGCTGTCATGATCTGCAGCCTGTTGAGCTCTGTATTTTTTTTCAGCTATCCTGGCTGACTTTCAACCCTGTGTTATTTGTCTAATATCAATCAATCTTTATACTACTAAACATCCTTCAAATCAAACAAGTTTGATATCAATTAAGGGCTTGGATTTCACCCTGTCACGTGACCAAGTCACTAATTGTTATCCCAAAACATTAGCTTATAATCTAGCATTCCATACAACCCTCTGACTGGCCATCAGGTCAACAAACGCACAAAAGTTGATGTCATGTTTTGACTGATTTAAAAGGACAGCTTTGTCTTGTTCAGATAAGGGACACCTCAATGTAAAGATAAGATTGAAAGCTTTCCAATGAGGGCTTCCATGTTCAGATTGAATTTTGCTGTCATGATCTGCAGCCTGTTGAGCTCTGTATTTTTTTCAGCTTTCCTGGCTGACTTTCAACCCTGTGTTATTTGTCTAATATCAATCAATCTTTATACTACGAAACATCCTTCAAATCAAACAAGTTTGATATCAATTAAGGGCTTGGATTTCACCCTGTAATGTGACCAAGTCACTACTTTTAATCCTGAAACATTAGCTAATAATCCTGCATCCCATACAACTGTCTGACTGGCCATCAGGTCAACAAATGCACAAAAGTTAATGTCATGTTTTGACTGATTTAAAAGGACAGCCTTGTCTTGTTCAGATAAGTGACCCCTCAATGTAAAGATAAGATTGAAAGCTTTTCAATGAGGGCTTCCATGTTCAGATTGAATTTTGCTGTCATGATCTGCAGCCTGTTGAGCTCTGTGTCATTTCCGGTGACCTGACTGACTTTCAACCCTGTGTTATTTGTCTAATATCAATCAATCTTTCAACTACTAAACATCCTTCAAATCAAACAAGTTTGATATCAATTAAGAGCTTGGATTTCACCCTGTCACGTGACCAAGTCACTCATTGTTATCCAAAAACATTAGCTTATAATCTAGCATTCCATACAACCGTCTGACTGGCCATCAGGTCAACAAATGCCCAAAAGTTAAGATCATGTTTTGAACGATTTAAAAGGACTGCTTTTTCTGATTCAGATAAGTGACCCCTCAATGTAAAGATAAGATTGAAAGCTTTCCAATGAGGGCTTCCATGTTCAGATTGAATTTTGCTGTCATGATCTGCAGCCTGTTGAGTTCTTTGTCATTTGAGCTGACCTGGATGACTTTCAACCCTGTGTTATTTGTCTAACATCAATCAATCATTATACTACTAAACATCCTTCAAATCAAACAAGTTTGATATCAATTAAGGGCTTGGATTTCACCCTGTCACGTGACCAAGTCACTAATTGTTATCCCAAAACATTAGCTTATAATCTAGCATTCCATACAACCCTCTGATTGGCCATCAGGTCAACAAACGCACAAAAGTTAATGTCATGTTTTGACTGATTTAAAAGGACTGCTTTGTCTTGTTCAGATAAGTGACACCTCAATGAAAAGATAAGATTGAAAGCTTTCCAATGAGGGCTTCCATGTTCAGATTGAATTTTGCTGTCATGATCTGCAGCCTGTTGAGCTCTTTGTCATTTGAGCTGACCTGGATGACTTTCAACCCTGTGTTATTTGTCTAACATCAATCATTCTTTATACAACTAAACATCCTTCAAATCAAACAAGTTTGATATCAAATCAGAGCTTCGATTTCACCTAGTCATGTGAACAAGTCACTAATTGTTATCCCAAAACATTAGCTTATAATCCTGCATTCCATACAACCGTCTGACTGGCCATCAGGTCAACAAACGCCCAAAAGTTAATGTCATGTTTTGACTGATTTAAAAGGACTGCTTTGTCTGATTCAGATCAGTGACCCCTCAATGTAAACATATGATTAAAAGCTTTCCAATGAGGGCTTCCATGTTCAGATTGAATTTTGCTGTCATGATCTGCAGCCTTTTGAGCTCTGTATTTTTTTCAGCTTTCCTGTCTGACTTTCAACCCTGTGTTATTTGTCTAATATCAATCAATCTTTCAACTACTAAACATCCTTCAAATCAAACAAGTTTGATATCAAATCAGAGCTTGGATTTCACCCTGTCACGTGACCAAGTCACTAATTGTTATCCAAAAACATTAGCTTATAATCTAGCATTCCATACAACCGTCTGACTGGCCATCAGGTCAACAAATGCCCAAAAGTCAAGATCATATTTTGAACAATTTAAAAGGACAGCTTTGTCTGATTCAGATCAGTGACCCCTCAATGTAAAGATATGATTAAAAGCTTTCCAATGAGGGCTTCCATGTTCAGATTGAATTTTGCTGTCATGATCTGCAGCCTGTTGAGTTCTTTGTCATTTTAGCTGACCTGGCTGACTTTCAACGCTGTGTTATTTGTCTAATATCAATCAATCTTTATACTACGAAACATCCTTCAAATCAAACAAGTTTGATATCAAATCAGAGCTTCGATTTCACCTAGTCATGTGAACAAGTCACTAATTGTTATCCCAAAACATTAGCTTATACTCCTGCATTCCATACAACCCTCTGACTGGCCATCAGGTCAACAAACGCACAAAAGTTAATGTCATGTTTTGAACGATTTAAAAGGACTGCTTTGTCTTGTTCAGATAAGTGACCCCTCAATGTAAAGATAAGATTGAAAGCTTTCCAATGAGGGCTTCCATGTTCAGATTGAATTTTGCTGTCATGATCTGCAGCCTGTTGAGTTCTGTATTTTTTTCAGCTTTCCTGGCTGACTTTCAACCCTGTGTTATTTGTCTAATATCAATCAATCTTTATACTACTAAACATCCTTCAAATCAAACAAGTTTGATATCATATCAGAGCTTGGATTTCACCCTGTCACGGGACCAAGTCACTCATTGTTATCCCACAACATTAGCTTATAATCTCGCATTCCATACAACCCTCTGACTGGCCATCAGGTCAACAAACACACAAAAGTTAATGTCATGTTGTGACTGATTTAAAAGGACTACTTTGTCTAAATATAATCAGTGACCCCTCAATGTAAAGATAAGATTGAAAGCTTTCCAATGAGGGCTTCCATGTTCAGATTGAATTTTGCTGTCATGATCTGCAGCCTGTTGAGCTCTGTATTTTTTTCAGCTTTCCTGGCTGACTTTCAACCCTGTGTTATTTGTCTAATATCAATCAATCTTTATACTACTAAACATCCTTCAAATCAAACAAGTTTGATATCAATTAAGGGCTTGGATTTCACCCTGTCACGTGACCAAGTCACTAATTGTTATCCCAAAACCTTAGCTTATAATCTAGCATTCCATACAACCCTCTGACTGGCCATCAGGTCAACAAACGCACAAAAGTTGATGTCATGTTGTGACTGATTTAAAAGGACTGCTTTGTCTTGTTCGGATAAGGGACACCTCAATGTAAAGATAAGATTGAAAGCTTTCCAATGCGGTCTTCCATGTTCAGATTGAATTTTGCTGTCATGATCTGCAGCCTGTTGAGTTCTTTGTCATTTTAGCTGACCTGGCTGACTTTCAACCCTGTGTTATTTGTCTAACATCAATCAATCTTTATACTACTAAACATCCTTCAAATCAAACAAGTTTGATATCAAATCAGAGCTTGGATTTCACCCTGTCACGTGACCAAGTCACTAATTGTTATCCAAAAACATTAGCTTTTAATCCTGCATTCCATACAACCCTCGGACTGGCCATCAGGTCAACAAATGCCCAAAAGTTAATGTCATGTTGTGACTGATTTAAAAGGACAGCTTTGTCCTGTTCAGATAAGTGACCCCTCAATGTAAAGATAAGATTTAAAGCTGTCCAAAGAGGGCTTCCATGTTCAGATTGAATTTTGCTGTCATGATCTGCAGCCTGTTGAGCTCTGTATTTTTTTCAGCTTTCCTGGCTGACTTTCAACCCTGTGTTATTTGTCTAATATCAATCAATCTTTATACTACTAAACATCCTTCAAATCAAACAAGTTTGATATCAAATCAGGGCTTGGATTTCACCCTGTCACGTGACCAAGTCACTACATTTAATCCTGAAACATTAGCTTATAATCTAGCATTCCATACAACCGTCTGACTGGCCATCAGGTCAACAAACACACAAAAGTTCATGTCATGTTTTGACTGATTTAAAAGGACAGCTTTGTCTTGTTCAGATAAGTGACCCCTCAATGTAAAGATAAGATTGAAAGCTTTTCAATGAGGGCTTCCATGTTCAGATTGAATTTTGCTGTCATGATCTGCAGCCTGTTGAGCTCTGTGTCATTTCCGGTGACCTGGATGACTTTCAACCCTGTGTTATTTGTCTAATATCAATCAATCTTTCAACTACTAAACATCCTTCAAATCAAACAAGTTTGATATCAATTAAGAGCTTGGATTTCACCCTGTCACGTGACCAAGTCACTCATTGTTATCCAAAAACATTAGCTTATAATCTAGCATTCCATACAACCGTCTGACTGGCCATCAGGTCAACAAATGCCCAAAAGTTAAGATCATGTTTTGAACGATTTAAAAGGACAGCTTTGTCTGATTCAGATAAGTGACCCCTCAATGTAAAGATAAGATTGAAAGCTTTCCAATGAGGGCTTCCATGTTCAGATTGAATTTTGCTGTCATGATCTGCAGCCTGTTGAGCTCTGTGTCATTTCCGGTGACCTGACTGACTTTCAACCCTGTGTTATTTGTCTAATATCAATCAATCTTTCAACTACTAAACATCCTTCAAATCAAACAAGTTTGATATCAATGAAGGGATGGGATTTCACCCTGTCATGTGACCAAGTCACTACATTTAATCCTGAAACATTAGCTTATAATCTAGCATTCCATACAACCCTCTGACTGGCCATCAGGTCAACAAACACACAAAAGTTCATGTCATGTTGTGACTGATTTAAAAGGACTGCTTTATCTGAATTTAATCAGTGACCCCTTATTGTAAAGATAAGATTGAAAGCTTTTCAATGAGGGCTTCCATGTTCAGATTGAATTTTGCTGTCATGATCTGCAGCATGTTGAGTTTTGTGTCATATTAGCTGACCTGGCTGACTTTCAACCCTGTGTTATTTGTCTAATATCAATCAATCTTTCAACTACTAAACATCCTTCAAATCAAACAAGTTTGATATCAATTAAGGGCTTGGATTTCACCCTGTCACGTGACCAAGTCACTAATTGTTATCCAAAAACATTAGCTTATAATCTCGCATTCCATACAACCCTCTGACTGGCCATCAGGTCAACAAACACCCAAAAGTTAAGATCATGTTTTGAACGATTTAAAAGGACAGCTTTGTCTGATTCAGATAAGTGACCCCTCAATGTAAAGATAAGAGTGAAAGCTTTCCAATGAGGGCTTCCATGTTCAGATTGAATTTTGCTGTCATGATCTGCAGCCTGTTGAGCTCTTTGTCATTTGAGCTGACCTGGATGACTTTCAACCCTGTGTTATTTGTTTGATATCAATCAATCTTTATACTACTAAACATCCTTCAAATCAAACAAGTTTGATATCAAATCAGAGCTTGGATTTCACCCTGTCACGTGACCAAGTCACTAATTGTTATCCAAAAACATTAGCTTATAATCTCGCATTCCATACAACCCTCTGACTGGCCATCAGGTCAACAAACACACAAAAGTTAATGTCATGTTGTGACTGATTTAAAAGGACTGCTTTGTCTTGTTCAGATAAGTGACCCCTCAATGTAAAGATAAGATTGAAAGCTTTCCAATGAGGGCTTCCATGTTCAGATTGAATTTTGCTGTCATGATCTGCAGCCTGTTGAGCTCTGTATTTTTTTCAGCTTTCCTGGCTGACTTTCAACTCTGTGTTATTTGTCTAATATCAATCAATCTTTATACTACTAAACATCCTTCAAATCAAACAAGTTTGATATCAATTAAGGGCTTGGATTTCACCCTGTCACGTGACCAAGTCACTACATTTAATCCTGAAACATTAGCTTATAATCTAGCATTCCATACAACCCTCTGACTGGCCATCAGGTCAACAAACGCCCAAAAGTTAATGTAATGTTGTGACTGATTTAAAAGGACAGCTTTGTCTTGGTCAGATCAGTGACCCCACAATGTAAAGATAAGATTGAAAGCTTTCCAATGAGGGCTTCCATGTTCAGATTGAATTTTGCTGTCAAGATCTGCAGCCTGTTGAGTTCTATGTCATTTTAGCTGACCTGGCTGACTTTCAACCCTGTGTTATTTGTCTAATATCAATCAATCTTTCAACTACTAAACATCCTTCAAATCAAACAAGTTTGATATCAATTAAGGGCTTGGATTTCACCCTGTCACGTGACCAAGTCACTACATTTAATCCTGAAACATTAGCTTATAATCTAGCATTCCATACAACCGTCTGACTGGCCATCAGGTCAACAAACGCCCAAAAGTTAATGTAATGTTTTGACTGATTTAAAAGAACAGCTTTGTGTTAATTAGATGAGTGACCCCTCAATGTAACGATAAGATTGAAAGCTTTCCAATGAGGGCTTCCATGTTCAGATTGAATTTTGCTGTCATGATCTGCAGCCTGTTGAGCTCTGTATTTTTTTCAGCTTTCCTGGCTGACTTTCAACCCTGTGTTATTTGTCTAATATCAATCAATCTTTATACTACTAAACATCCTTCAAATGAAACAAGTTTGATATCAAATCAGAGCTTGGATTTCACCCTGTCACGTGACCAAGTCACTAATTGTTATCCCAAAACATTAGCTTATAATCCTGCATTCCATACAACCCTCTGACTGGCCATCAGGTCAACAAATGCCCAAAAGTTAATGTCATGTTGTGACTGATTTAAAAGGACAGCTTTGTCTTGTTCAGATAAGTGACCCCTCAATGTAAAGATAAGATTGAAAGCTGTCCAAAGAGGGCTTCCATGTTCAGATTGAATTTTGCTGTCATGATCTGCAGCCTGTTGAGCTCTGTATTTTTTTCAGCTTTCCTGGCTGACTTTCAACCCTGTGTTATTTGTCTAATATCAATCAATCTTTATACTACTAAACATCCTTCAAATCAAACAAGTTTGATATCAATTAAGGGCTTGGATCTCACCCTGTCACGTGACCAAGTCACTACATTTAATCCTGAAACATTAGCTTATAATCTAGCATTCCATACAACCCTCTGACTGGCCATCAGGTCAACAAACGCCCAAAAGTTAATGTAATGTTGTGACTGATTTAAAAGGACAGCTTTGTCTTGGTCAGATCAGTGACCCCACATTGTAAAGATAAGATTGAAAGCTTTCCAATGAGGGCTTCCATGTTCAGATTGAATTTTGCTGTCAAGATCTGCAGCCTGTTGAGTTCTATGTCATTTTAGCTGACCTGGGTGACTTTCAACCCTGTGTTATTTGTCTAATATCAATCAATCTTTCAACTACTAAACATCCTTCAAATCAAACAAGTTTGATATCAATTAAGGGTTTGGATTTCACCCTGTCACGTGACCAAGTCACTAATTGTTATCCCAAAACATTAGCTTATAATCTAGCATTCCATACAACCCTCTGACTGGCCATCAGGTCAACAAACGCACAAAAGTTAATGTCATGTTTTGACTGATTTAAAAGGACTGCTTTGTCTTGTTCAGATAAGTGACACCTCAATGTAAAGATAAGATTGAAAGCTTTCCAATGCGGTCTTCCATGTTCAGATTGAATTTTGCTGTCATGATCTGCAGCCTGTTGAGTTCTTTGTGATTTTAGCTGACCTGGCTGACTTTCAACCCTGTGTTATTTGTCTAACATCAATCAATCTTTATACTACTAAACATCCTTCAAATCAAACAAGTTTGATATCAATTAAGGGCTTGGATTTCACCCTGTCATGTGACCAAGTCACTACTTTTAATCCTGAAACATTAGCTAATAATCCTGCATCCCATACAACTGTCTGACTGGCCATCAGGTCAACAAATGCACAAAAGTTAATGTCATGTTTTGACTGTTTTAAAAGGACAGCTTTGTCTTGTTCAGATAAGTGACCCCTTAATGTAAAGATAAGATTGAAAGCTTTCCAATGAGGGCTTCCATGTTCAGATTGAATTTTGCTGTCATGATCTGCAGCCTGTTGAGCTCTGTATTTTTTTCAGCTTTCCTGGCTGACTTTCAACCCTGTGTTATTTGTCTAATATCAATCAATCTTTATACTACTAAACATCCTTCAAATCAAACAAGTTTGATATCAATTACAAGCTTGGTTTTTACCCTATCACGTGACCAAGTCACTACATTTAATCCTGAAACATTAGCTTATAATCTAGCATTCCATAGAACCGTCTGACTGGCCATCAGGTCAACAAACGCCCAAAAGTTAATGTAATGTTGTGACTAATTTAAAAGGACAGCTTTGTCTTGGTCAGATCAGTGACCCCACAATGTAAAGATAAGATTGAAAGCTTTCCAATGAGGGCTTCCATGTTCAGATTGAATTTTGCTGTCAAGATCTGCAGCCTGTTGAGTTCTTTGTCATTTTAGCTGACCTGGCTGACTTTCAACCCTGTGTTATTTGTCTAATATCAATCAATCTTTATACTACTAAACATCCTTCAAATCAAACAAGTTTGATATCAAATCAGAGATTGGATTTCACCTTGTCACGTGACCAAGTCACTCATTGTTATCCAAAAACATTAGCTTATAATCTAGCATTCCATACAACCGTCTGACTGGCCATCAGGTCAACAAACGCCCAAAAGTTAATGTAATGTTTTGACTGATTTAAAAGAACAGCTTTGTGTTAATTAGATGAGTGACCCCTCAATGTAACGATAAGATTGAAAGCTTTCCAATGAGGGCTTCCATGTTCAGATTGAATTTTGCTGTCATGATCTGCAGCCTGTTGAGCTCTGTATTTTTTTCAGCTTTCCTGGCTGACTTTCAACCCTGTGTTATTTGTCTAATATCAATCAATCTTTATACTACTAAACATCCTTCAAATGAAACAAGTTTGATATCAAATCAGAGCTTGGATTTCACCCTGTCACGTGACCAAGTCACTAATTGTTATCCCAAAACATTAGCTTATAATCCTGCATTCCATACAACTCTCTGACTGGCCATCAGGTCAACAAATGCCCAAAAGTTAATGTCATGTTGTGACTGATTTAAAAGGACAGCTTTGTCTTGTTCAGATAAGTGACCCCTCAATGTAAAGATAAGATTGAAAGCTGTCCAAAGAGGGCTTCCATGTTCAGATTGAATTTTGCTGTCATGATCTGCAGCCTGTTGAGCTCTGTATTTTTTTCAGCTTTCCTGGCTGACTTTCAACCCTGTGTTATTTGTCTAATATCAATCAATCTTTATACTACTAAACATCCTTCAAATCAAACAAGTTTGATATCAATTAAGGGCTTGGATCTCACCCTGTCACGTGACCAAGTCACTACATTTAATCCTGAAACATTAGCTTATAATCTAGCATTCCATACAACCCTCTGACTGGCCATCAGGTCAACAAACGCCCAAAAGTTAATGTAATGTTGTGACTGATTTAAAAGGACAGCTTTGTCTTGGTCAGATCAGTGACCCCACATTGTAAAGATAAGATTGAAAGCTTTCCAATGAGGGCTTCCATGTTCAGATTGAATTTTGCTGTCAAGATCTGCAGCCTGTTGAGTTCTATGTCATTTTAGCTGACCTGGGTGACTTTCAACCCTGTGTTATTTGTCTAATATCAATCAATCTTTCAACTACTAAACATCCTTCAAATCAAACAAGTTTGATATCAATTAAGGGTTTGGATTTCACCCTGTCACGTGACCAAGTCACTAATTGTTATCCCAAAACATTAGCTTATAATCTAGCATTCCATACAACCCTCTGACTGGCCATCAGGTCAACAAACGCACAAAAGTTAATGTCATGTTTTGACTGATTTAAAAGGACTGCTTTGTCTTGTTCAGATAAGTGACACCTCAATGTAAAGATAAGATTGAAAGCTTTCCAATGCGGTCTTCCATGTTCAGATTGAATTTTGCTGTCATGATCTGCAGCCTGTTGAGTTCTTTGTGATTTTAGCTGACCTGGCTGACTTTCAACCCTGTGTTATTTGTCTAACATCAATCAATCTTTATACTACTAAACATCCTTCAAATCAAACAAGTTTGATATCAATTAAGGGCTTGGATTTCACCCTGTCATGTGACCAAGTCACTACTTTTAATCCTGAAACATTAGCTAATAATCCTGCATCCCATACAACTGTCTGACTGGCCATCAGGTCAACAAATGCACAAAAGTTAATGTCATGTTTTGACTGTTTTAAAAGGACAGCTTTGTCTTGTTCAGATAAGTGACCCCTTAATGTAAAGATAAGATTGAAAGCTTTCCAATGAGGGCTTCCATGTTCAGATTGAATTTTGCTGTCATGATCTGCAGCCTGTTGAGCTCTGTATTTTTTTCAGCTTTCCTGGCTGACTTTCAACCCTGTGTTATTTGTCTAATATCAATCAATCTTTATACTACTAAACATCCTTCAAATCAAACAAGTTTGATATCAATTACAAGCTTGGTTTTTACCCTATCACGTGACCAAGTTACTACATTTAATCCTGAAACATTAGCTTATAATCTAGCATTCCATAGAACCGTCTGACTGGCCATCAGGTCAACAAACGCCCAAAAGTTAATGTAATGTTGTGACTAATTTAAAAGGACAGCTTTGTCTTGGTCAGATCAGTGACCCCACAATGTAAAGATAAGATTGAAAGCTTTCCAATGAGGGCTTCCATGTTCAGATTGAATTTTGCTGTCAAGATCTGCAGCCTGTTGAGTTCTTTGTCATTTTAGCTGACCTGGCTGACTTTCAACCCTGTGTTATTTGTCTAATATCAATCAATCTTTATACTACTAAACATCCTTCAAATCAAACAAGTTTGATATCAAATCAGAGATTGGATTTCACCTTGTCACGTGACCAAGTCACTCATTGTTATCCAAAAACATTAGCTTATAATCTAGCATTCCATACAACCGTCTGACTGGCCATCAGGTCAACAAACGCCCAAAAGTTAATGTAATGTTTTGACTGATTTAAAAGAACAGCTTTGTGTTAATTAGATGAGTGACCCCTCAATGTAACGATAAGATTGAAAGCTTTCCAATGAGGGCTTCCATGTTCAGATTGAATTTTGCTGTCATGATCTGCAGCCTGTTGAGCTCTGTATTTTTTTCAGCTTTCCTGGCTGACTTTCAACCCTGTGTTATTTGTCTAATATCAATCAATCTTTATACTACTAAACATCCTTCAAATGAAACAAGTTTGATATCAAATCAGAGCTTGGATTTCACCCTGTCACGTGACCAAGTCACTAATTGTTATCCCAAAACATTAGCTTATAATCCTGCATTCCATACAACTCTCTGACTGGCCATCAGGTCAACAAATGCCCAAAAGTTAATGTCATGTTGTGACTGATTTAAAAGGACAGCTTTGTCTTGTTCAGATAAGTGACCCCTCAATGTAAAGATAAGATTGAAAGCTGTCCAATGAGGGCTTCCATGTTCAGATTGAATTTTGCTGTCATGATCTGCAGCCTGTTGAGCTCTGTATTTTTTTCAGCTTTCCTGGCTGACTTTCAACCCTGTGTTATTTGTCTAATATCAATCAATCTTTATACTACTAAACATCCTTCAAATCAAACAAGTTTGATATCAATTAAGGGCTTGGATTTCACCCTGTCACGTGACCAAGTTACTACTTTTAATCCTGAAACATTAGCTTATAATCTAGCATTCCATACAACCGTCTGACTGGCCATCAGGTCAACAAACACACAAAAGTTCTTGTCATGTTTTGACTGATTTAAAAGGACTGCTTTGTCTTGTTCAGATAAGTGACCCCTCAATGTAAAGATAAGATTGAAAGCTTTCAAATGAGGGCTTCCATGTTCAGATTGAATTTTGCTGTCATGATCTGCAGCCTGTTGAGCTCTGTATTTTTTTCAGCTTTCCTGGCTGACTTTCAACCCTGTGTTATTTGTCTAATATGAATCAATCTTTATACTACTAAACAACCTTCAAATCAAACAAGTTTGATATCAATGAAGGGCTTGGATTTCACCCTGTCACGTGACCAAGTCACTCATTGTTATCCAAAAACATTAGCTTATAAACTAGCATTCAATACAACCGTCTGACTGGCCATCAGGTCAACAAACAAACCAAAGTTAATGTCATGTTTTGACTGATTTAAAAGGACTGCTTTGTCTTGTTCAGATAAGTGACCCCTTAATGTAAAGATAAGATTGAAAGCTTTCCAATGAGGGCTTCCATGGTCAGATTGAATTTTGCTGTCAAGATCTGCAGCCTGTTGAGTTCTTTGTCATTTTAGCTGACCTGGCTGACTTTCAACGCTGTGTTATTTGTCTAATATCAATCAATCTTTATACTCCTAAACATCCTTCAAATCAAACAAGTTTGATATCAAATCAGAGCTTGGATTTCACCCTGTCACGTGACCAAGTCACTCATTGTTATCCCAAAACATTAGCTTATAATCTAGCATTCCATACAACCGTCTGACTGGCCATCAGGTCAACAAATGCCCAAAAGGTAAGATCATGTTTTGAACGATTTAAAAGGACAGCTTTGTCTGATTCAGATAAGTGACCCCTCAATGTAAAGATAAGATTGAAAGCTTTCCAATGAGGGCTTCCATGTTCAGATTGAATTTTGCTGTCATGATCTGCAGCCTGTTGAGTTCTTTGTCATTTTAGCTGACCTGGCTGACTTTCAACCCTGTGTTATTTGTCTAATATCAATCAACCTTTATACTACTAAACATCCTTCAAATCAAACAAGTTTGATATCAAATCAGAGCTTCGATTTCACCTTGTCATGTGAACAAGTCACTAATTGTTATCCCAAAACATTAGCTTATAATCTAGCATTCCATACAACCGTCTGACTGGCCATCAGGTCAACAAACGCCCAAAAGTTAATGTCATGTTTTGACTGATTTAAAAGGACTGCTTTGTCTTGTTCAGATAAGTGACCCCTCAATGTCAAGATAAGATTGAAAGCTGTCCAATGAGGGCTTCCATGTTCAGATTGAATTTTGCTGTCATGATCTGCAGCCTGTTGAGCTCTGTATTTTTTTTCAGCTTTCCTGGCTTATTTTCAACCCTGTGTTATTTGTCTAATATCAATCAATATTTATACTACTAAACATCCTTCAAATCAAACAAGTTTGATATCAATTAAGGGCTTGGATTTCACCCTGTCACGTGACCAAGTCACTACTTTTAATCCTGAAACATTAGCTTATAATCTCGCATTCCATACAACCCTCTGACTGGCCATCAGGTCAACAAACACACAAAAGTTCTTGTCATGTTTTGACTGATTTAAAAGGACTGCTTTGTCTTGTTCAGATAAGTGACCCCTCAATGTAAAGATAAGATTGAAAGCTTTCCAATGAGGGCTTCCATGTTCAGATTGAATTTTGCTGTCATGATCTGCAGCCTGTTGAGCTCTGTATTTTTTTCAGCTTTCCTGGCTGACTTTCAACCCTGTGTTATTTGTCTAATATCAATCAATCTTTATACTACTAAACATCCTTCAAATCAAACAAGTTTGATATCATATCAGAGCTTGGATTTCACCCTGTCACGTGACCAAGTCACTCATTGTTATCCCAAAACATTAGCTTATAATCTCGCATTCCATACAACCCTCTGACTGGCCATCAGGTCAACAAACACACAAAAGTTAATGTCATGTTGTGACTGATTTAAAAGGACTGCTTTGTCTGAATTTAATCAGTGACCCCTCAATGTAAAGATAAGATTGAAAGCTTTACAATGAGGGCTTCCATGTTCAAAAAGAATTTTGCTGTCATGATCTGCAGCCTGTTGAGCTCTGTATTTTTTTTCAGCTTTCCTGGCTGACTTTCAACCCTGTGTTATTTGTCTAATATCAATCAATCTTTATACTACTAAACATCCTTCAAATCAAACAGGTTTGATATCAATTAAAAGCTTGGTTTTTACCCTGTCACGTGACGAAGTCACTACTTTTTATCCTGAAACATTAGCTTATAATCTAGCATTCCATACAACCCTCTGACTGGCCATCAGGTCAACAAATGCCCAAAAGTTAATGTCATGTTTTGACTGATTTAAAAGGACTGCTTTGTCTTGTTCAGATAAGTGACCCCTCAATGTAAAGATAAGATTGAAAGCTTTCCAATGAGGGCTTCCATGTTCAGATTGAATTTTGCTGTCATGATCTGCAGCCTGTTGAGCTCTGTATTTTTTTCAGCTTTCCTGGCTGACTTTCAACCCTGTGTTATTTGTCTAATATCAATCAATCTTTATACTACGAAACATCCTTCAAATCAAACAAGTTTGATATCAAATCAGAGCTTGGATTTCACCCTGTCATGTGACAAAGTCACTCATTGTTATCCTGAAACATTAGCTTATAATCTAGCATTCCATACAACCGTCTGACTGGTCATCAGGTCAACAAACGCCCAAAAGTTAATGTCATGTTGTGACTGATTTAAAAGGACTGCTTTGTCTTGTTCAGATAAGTGACCCCTCAATGTAAAGATAAGATTGAAAGCTTTCCAATGAGGGCTTCCATGTTCAGATTGAATTTTGCTGTCATGATCTGCAGCCTGTTGAGCTCTGTGTCATTTCCGGTGACCTGACTGACTTTCAACCCTGTGTTATTTGTCTAATATCAATCAATCTTTCAACTACTAAACATCCTTCAAATCAAACAAGTTTGATATCAAATCAGGGCTTGGATTTCACCCTGTCACGTGACCAAGTCACTCATTGTTATCCAAAAACATAAGCTTATAATCTAGTATCCATACAACCGTCTGACTGGCCATCAGGTCAACAAACGCACAAAAGTTAAGATCATGTTTTGAACGATTTAAAAGGACTGCTTTGTCTGATTCAGATCAGTGACCCCTCAATGTAAAGATAAGATTGAAAGCTTTCCAATGAGGGCTTCCATGTTCAGATTGAATTTTGCTGTCATGATCTGCAGCATGTTGAGTTCTTTGTCATTTTAGCTGACCTGGCTGACTTTCAACCCTGTGTTATTTGTCTAATATCAATCAACCTTTATACTACTAAACATCCTTCAAATCAAACAAGTTTGATATCAAATCAGAGCTTCGATTTCACCTTGTCATGTGAACAAGTCACTAATTGTTATCCCAAAACATTAGCTTATAATCTAGCATTCCATACAACCGTCTGACTGGCCATCAGGTCAACAAACGCCCAAAAGTTAATGTCATGTTTTGACTGATTTAAAAGGACTGCTTTGTCTTGTTCAGATAAGTGACCCCTCAATGTAAAGATAAGATTGAAAGCTGTCCAATGAGGGCTTCCATGTTCAGATTGAATTTTGCTGTCATGATCTGCAGCCTGTTGAGCTCTGTATTTTTTTTCAGCTTTCCTGGCTTATTTTCAACCCTGTGTTATTTGTCTAATATCAATCAATATTTATACTACTAAACATCCTTCAAATCAAACAAGTTTGATATCAATTAAGGGCTTGGATTTCACCCTGTCACGTGACCAAGTCACTACTTTTAATCCTGAAACATTAGCTTATAATCTCGCATTCCATACAACCCTCTGACTGGCCATCAGGTCAACAAACACACAAAAGTTCTTGTCATGTTTTGACTGATTTAAAAGGACTGCTTTGTCTTGTTCAGATAAGTGACCCCTCAATGTAAAGATAAGATTGAAAGCTTTCCAATGAGGGCTTCCATGTTCAGATTGAATTTTGCTGTCATGATCTGCAGCCTGTTGAGCTCTGTATTTTTTTCAGCTTTCCTGGCTGACTTTCAACCCTGTGTTATTTGTCTAATATCAATCAATCTTTATACTACTAAACATCCTTCAAATCAAACAAGTTTGATATCATATCAGAGCTTGGATTTCACCCTGTCACGTGACCAAGTCACTCATTGTTATCCCAAAACATTAGCTTATAATCTCGCATTCCATACAACCCTCTGACTGGCCATCAGGTCAACAAACACACAAAAGTTAATGTCATGTTGTGACTGATTTAAAAGGACTGCTTTGTCTGAATTTAATCAGTGACCCCTCAATGTAAAGATAAGATTGAAAGCTTTACAATGAGGGCTTCCATGTTCAAAAAGAATTTTGCTGTCATGATCTGCAGCCTGTTGAGCTCTGTATTTTTTTTCAGCTTTCCTGGCTGACTTTCAACCCTGTGTTATTTGTCTAATATCAATCAATCTTTATACTACTAAACATCCTTCAAATCAAACAGGTTTGATATCAATTAAAAGCTTGGTTTTTACCCTGTCACGTGACGAAGTCACTACTTTTTATCCTGAAACATTAGCTTATAATCTAGCATTCCATACAACCCTCTGACTGGCCATCAGGTCAACAAATGCCCAAAAGTTAATGTCATGTTTTGACTGATTTAAAAGGACTGCTTTGTCTTGTTCAGATAAGTGACCCCTCAATGTAAAGATAAGATTGAAAGCTTTCCAATGAGGGCTTCCATGTTCAGATTGAATTTTGCTGTCATGATCTGCAGCATGTTGAGTTCTGTGTCATTTCCGCTGACCTGACTGACTTTCAACCCTGTGTTATTTGTCTAATGTCAATCAATCTTTATACTACTAAACAGCCTTCAAATCAAACAAGTTTGATATCAATGAAGGGCTTGGATTTCACCCTGTCATGTGACCAAGTCACTACATTTAATCCTGAAACATTAGCTTATAATCTAGCATTCCATACAACCGTCTGACTGGCCATCAGGTCAACAAACACACAAAAGTTCTTGTCATGTTTTGACTGATTTAAAAGGACAGCTTTGTCTTGTTCAGATAAGTGACCCCTCAATGTAAAGATAAGATTGAAAGCTTTCCAATGAGGGCTTCCATGTTCAGATTGAATTTTGCTGTCATGATCTGCAGCCTGTTGAGCTCTGTATTTTTTTCAGCTTTCCTGGCTGACTTTCAACCCTGTGTTATTTGTCTAATATCAATCAATCTTTATACTACTAAACATCCTTCAAATCAAACAAGTTTGATATCGAATCAGAGCTCGGATTTCACCCTGTCACGTGACCAAGTCACTCATTGTTATCCCAAAACATTAGCTTATAATCTAGTATCCATACAACCCTCTGACTGGCCATCAGGTCAACAAACACACAAAAGTTAATGTCATGTTTTGAACGATTTAAAAGGACTGCTTTGTCTGAATTTAATCAGTGACCCCTCAATGTAAAGATAAGATTGAAAGCTTTCCAATGAGGGCTTCCATGTTCAGATTGAATTTTGCTGTCATGATCTGCAGCCTGTTGAGTTCTTTGTCATTTTAGCTGACCTGGCTGACTTTCAACCCTGTGTTATTTGTCTAACATCAATCAATCTTTATACTACTAAACATCCTTCAAATCAAACAAGTTTGATATCAATTAAGGGCTTGGATTTCACCCTGTCACGTGACCAAGTCACTAATTGTTATCCAAAAACATTAGCTTATAATCTAGCATTCCATACAACCGTCTGACTGGCCATTAGGTCAACGAACGCACAAAAATTAAGATCATGTTTTGACTGATTTAAAAGGACTGCTTTGTCTTATTCAGATAAGTGACCCCTCAATGTAAAGATAAGATTGAAAGCTTTCCAATGAGGGCTTCCATGTTCAGATTGAATTTTGCTGTCATGATCTGCTGCCTGTTGAGCTATTTGTCATTTTAGCTGACCTGGCTGACCTTCACCCCTGTGTTATTTGTCTAATATCAATCAATCTTTATACTACTAAACATCCTTCAAATCAAACAAGTTTGATATCAATGAAGGGCTTGGATTTCACCCTGTCACGTGACCAAGTCACTACTTTTAATCATGAAACATTAGCTAATAATCCTGCATCCCATACAACCGTCTGACTGGCCATCAGGTCAACAAACGCACAAAAGTTAAGATCATGTTTTGAACGATTTAAAAGGACAGCTTTGTCTTGTTCAGATAAGTGACCCCTCAATGTAAAGATAAGATTGAAAGCTTTTCAATGAGGGCTTCCATGTTCAGATTGAATTTTGCTGTCATGATCTGCAGCCTGTTGAGCTCTGTATTTATTTCAGCTTTCCTGGCTGACTTTCAACCCTGTGTTATTTGTCTAATATCAATCAATCTTTATACTACTAAACATCCTTCAAATCAAACAAGTTTGATATCAATTAAGGGCTTGGATTTCACCCTGTCACGTGACCAAGTCACTAATTGTTATCCCAAAACATTAGCTTATAATCTAGCATTCCATACAACCGTCTGACTGGCCATCAGGTCAACAAATGCCCAAAAGGTAAGATCATGTTTTGAACGATTTAAAAGGACAGCTTTGTCTGATTCAGATAAGTGACCCCTCAATGTAAAGATAAGATTGAAAGCTTTCCAATGAGGGCTTCCATGTTCAGATTGAATTTTGCTGTCATGATCTGCAGCCTGTTGAGTTCTTTGTCATTTTAGCTGACCTGGCTGACTTTCAACCCTGTGTTATTTGTCTAACATCAATCAATCTTTATACTACTAAACATCCTTCAAATCAAACAAGTTTGATATCAATTAAGGGCTTGGATTTCACCCTGTCATGTGACCAAGTCACTACTTTTAATCCCAAAACATTAGCTTATAATCTAGCATTCCATAAAACCCTCTGACTGGCCATCAGGTCAACAAACACAGAAAAGTTAATGTCATGTTGTGACTGATTCAAAAGGACAGCTTTGTCTTGTTCAGATAAGTGACCCCTCAATGTAAAGATAAGATTGAAAGCTTTCCAATGAGGGCTTCCATGTTCAGATTGAATTTTGCTGTCATGATCTGCAGCCTGTTGAGTTCTGTATTTTTTTCAGCTTTCCTGGCTGACTTTCAACCCTGTGTTATTTGTCTAACATCAATCAATCTTTATACTACTAAACATCCTTCAAATCAAACAAGTTTGATATCATATCAGAGCTTGGATTTCACCCTGTCACGTGACCAAGTCACTCATTGTTATCCCACAACATTAGCTTATAATCTCGCATTCCATACAACCCTCTGACTGGCCATCAGGTCAACAAACACACAAAAGTTAATGTCATGTTGTGACTGATTTAAAAGGACTGCTTTGTCTGAATATAATCAGTGACCCCTCAATGTAAAGATAAGATTGAAAGCTTTCCAATGAGGGCTTCCATGTTCAGATTGAATTTTGCTGTCATGATCTGCAGCCTGTTGAGCTCTGTATTTTTTTTCAGCTATCCTGGCTGACTTTCAACCCTGTGTTATTTGTCTAATATCAATCAATCTTTATACTACTAAACATCCTTCAAATCAAACAAGTTTGATATCAATTAAGGGCTTGGATTTCACCCTGTCACGTGACCAAGTCACTCATTGTTATCCCAAAACATTAGCTTATAATCTAGCATTCAATACAACCGTCTGACTGGCCATCAGGTCAACAAACGCACAAAAGTTAATGTCATGTTTTGAACGATTTAAAAGGACAGCTTTGTCTGAATTTAATCAGTGACCCCTCAATGTAAAGATAAGATTGAAAGCTTTCCAATGAGGGCTTCCATGTTCAGATTGAATTTTGCTGTCATGATCTGCAGCCTGTTGAGTTCTTTGTCATTTTAGCTGACCTGGCTGACTTTCAACCCTGTGTTATTTGTCTAACATCAATCAATCATTATACTACTAAACATCCTTCAAATCAAACAAGTTTGATATCAAATCAGAGCTTGGATTCCACCCTGTCACGTGACCAAGTCACTAATTGTTATCCAAAAACATTAGCTTTTAATCCTGCATTCCATACAACTCTCTGACTGGCCATCAGGTCAACAAACGCCCAAAAGTTAATGTCATGTTTTGACTGATTTAAAAGGACTGCTTTGTCTTGTTCAGATAAGTGACCCCTCAATGTAAAGATAAGATTGAAAGCTTTCCAATGAGGGCTTCCATGTTCAGATTGAATTTTGCTGTCATGATCTGCAGCATGTTGAGTTCTTTGTCATTTCCGCTGACCTGACTGACTTTCAACCCTGTGTTATTTGTCTAATGTCAATCAATCTTTATACTACTAAACATCCTTCAAATCAAACAAGTTTGATATCAAATCAGAGATTGGATTTCACCTTGTCACGTGACCAAGTCACTCATTGTTATCCAAAAACATTAGCTTATAATCTAGCATTCCATACAACCGTCTGACTGGCCATTAGGTCAACGAACGCACAAAAATTAAGATCATGTTTTGACTGATTTAAAAGGACTGCTTTGTCTTATTCAGATAAGTGACCCCTCAATGTAAAGATAAGATTGAAAGCTTTCCAATGAGGGCTTCCATGTTCAGATTGAATTTTGCTGTCATGATCTGCTGCCTGTTGAGCTATTTGTCATTTTAGCTGACCTGGCTGACTTTCAACCCTGTGTTATTTGTCTAATATCAATCAATCTTTATACTACTAAACATCCTTCAAATCAAACAAGTTTGATATCAATGAAGGGCTTGGATTTCACCCTGTCACGTGACCAAGTCACTACTTTTAATCATGAAACATTAGCTAATAATCCTGCATCCCATACAACCGTCTGACTGGCCATCAGGTCAACAAACGCACAAAAGTTAAGATCATGTTTTGAACGATTTAAAAGGACAGCTTTGTCTTGTTCAGATAAGTGACCCCTCAATGTAAAGATAAGATTGAAAGCTTTTCAATGAGGGCTTCCATGTTCAGATTGAATTTTGCTGTCATGATCTGCAGCCTGTTGAGCTCTGTATTTATTTCAGCTTTCCTGGCTGACTTTCAACCCTGTGTTATTTGTCTAATATCAATCAATCTTTATACTACTAAACATCCTTCAAATCAAACAAGTTTGATATCATATCAGAGCTTGGATTTCACCCTGTCACGTGACCAAGTCACTCATTGTTATCCCAAAACATTAGCTTATAATCTCGCATTCCATACAACCGTCTGACTGGCCATCAGGTCAACAAATGCCCAAAAGGTAAGATCATGTTTTGAACGATTTAAAAGGACAGCTTTGTCTGATTCAGATAAGTGACCCCTCAATGTAAAGATAAGATTGAAAGCTTTCCAATGAGGGCTTCCATGTTCAGATTGAATTTTGCTGTCATGATCTGCAGCCTGTTGAGCTCTTTGTCATTTTAGCTGACCTGGCTGACTTTCAAACCTGTGTTATTTGTCTAACATCAATCAATCTTTATACTACTAAACATCCTTCAAATCAAACAAGTTTGATATCAATGAAGGGCTTGGATTTCACCCTGTCACGTGACCAAGTCACTCATTGTTATCCCAAAACATTAGCTTATAATCTAGCATTCCATACAACCCTCTGACTGGCCATCAGGTCAACAAACGCACAAAAGTTGATGTCATGTTGTGACTGATTTAAAAGGACTGCTTTGTCTTGTTCGGATAAGGGACACCTCAATGTAAAGATAAGATTTAAAGCTGTCCAATGCGGTCTTCCATGTTCAGATTGAATTTTGCTGTCATGATCTGCAGCCTGTTGAGTTCTTTGTCATTTTAGCTGACCTGGCTGACTTTCAACCCTGTGTTATTTGTCTAACATCAATCAATCTTTATACTACTAAACATCCTTCAAATCAAACAAGTTTGATATCAATTAAGGGCTTGGATTTCACCCTGTCATGTGACCAAGTCACTACTTTTAATCCTGAAACATTAGCTAATAATCCTGCATCCCATACAACTGTCTGACTGGCCATCAGGTCAACAAATGCACAAAAGTTAATGTCATGTTTTGACTGATTTAAAAGGACAGCTTTGTCTTGTTCAGATAAGTGACCCCTTAATGTAAAGATAAGATTGAAAGCTTTCCAATGAGGGCTTCCATGTTCAGATTGAATTTTGCTGTCATGATCTGCAGCCTGTTGAGCTCTGTATTTTTTTCAGCTTTCCTGGCTGACTTTCAACCCTGTGTTATTTGTCTAATATCAATCAATCTTTATACTACTAAACATCCTTCAAATCAAACAAGTTTGATATCAAATCAGAGCTTGGATTTCACCCTGTCACGTGACCAAGTCACTAATTGTTATCCAAAAACATTAGCTTTTAATCCTGCATTCCATACAACCCTCGGACTGGCCATCAGGTCAACAAATGCCCAAAAGTTAATGTCATGTTGTGACTGATTTAAAAGGACAGCTTTGTCTTGTTCAGATAAGTGACCCCTCAATGTAAAGATAAGATTTAAAGCTGTCCAAAGAGGGCTTCCATGTTCAGATTGAATTTTGCTGTCATGATCTGCAGCCTGTTGAGCTCTGTATTTTTTTCAGCTTTCCTGGCTGACTTTCAACCCTGTGTTATTTGTCTAATATCAATCAATCTTTATACTACTAAACATCCTTCAAATCAAACAAGTTTGATATCAAATCAGGGCTTGGAATTCACCCTGTCACGTGACCAAGTCACTACATTTAATCCTGAAACATTAGCTTATAATCTAGCATTCCATACAACCGTCTGACTGGCCATCAGGTCAACAAACGCCCAAAAGTTAATGTAATGTTGTGACTGATTTAAAAGGACAGCTTTGTCTTGGTCAGATCAGTGACCCCACAATGTAAAGATAAGATTGAAAGCTTTCCAATGAGGGCTTCCATGTTCAGATTGAATTTTGCTGTCAAGATCTGCAGCCTGTTGAGTTCTATGTCATTTTAGCTGACCTGGGTGACTTTCAACCCTGTGTTATTTGTCTAATATCAATCAATCTTTCAACTACTAAACATCCTTCAAATCAAACAAGTTTGATATCAATTAAGGGTTTGGATTTCACCCTGTCACGTGACCAAGTCACTAATTGTTATCCCAAAACATTAGCTTATAATCTAGCATTCCATACAACCCTCTGACTGGCCATCAGGTCAACAAACGCACAAAAGTTAATGTCATGTTTTGACTGATTTAAAAGGACTGCTTTGTCTTGTTTGGATAAGTGACACCTCAATGTAAAGATAAGATTGAAAGCTTTCCAATGCGGTCTTCCATGTTCAGATTGAATTTTGCTGTCATGATCTGCAGCCTGTTGAGTTCTTTGTCATTTCAGCTTTCCTGGCTGACTTTCAACCCTGTGTTATTTGTCTAATATCAATCAATCTTTATACTACTAAACAACCTTCAAATCAAACAAGTTTGATATCAATGAAGGGCTTGGATTTCACCCTGTCACGTGACCAAGTCACTAATTGTTATCCCAAAACATTAGCTTATAATCCTGCATTCCATACAACCCTCTGACTGGCCATCAGGTCAACAAACGCCCAAAAGTTAATGTCATGTTTTGACTGATTTAAAAGGACTGCTTTGTCTTGTTCAGATAAGTGACACCTCAATGTAAAGATAAGATTGAAAGCTTTCCAATGCGGTCTTCCATGTCCAGATTGAATTTTGCTGTCATGATCTGCAGCCTGTTGAGCTCTGTATTTTTTTCAGCTTTCCTGGCTGACTTTCAACCCTGTGTTATTTGTCTAATATCAATCAATCTTTATACTACTAAACATCCTTCAAATCAAACAAGTTTGATATCAAATCAGAGCTTGGATTTCACCTTGTCACGTGACCAAGTCACTCATTGTTATCCAAAAACATTAGCTTATAATCTAGCATTCAATACAACCGTCTGACTGGCCATCAAGTCAACAAACACACAAAAGTTAATGTCATGTTTTGAACGATTTAAAAGGACTGCTTTGTCTTGTTCAGATAAGTGACCCCTCAATGTAAAGATAAGATTATAAGCTTTCCAATGAGGGCTTCCATGTTCAGATTGAATTTTGCTGTCATGATCTGCAGCCTGTTGAGTTCTTTGTCATTTTAGCTGACCTGGCTGACTTTCAACGCTGTGTTATTTGTCTAATATCAATCAATCTTTATACTCCTAAACATCCTTCAAATCAAACAAGTTTGATATCAAATCAGAGCTTGGATTTCACCCTGTCACGTGACCAAGTCACTCATTGTTATCCAAAAACATTAGCTTATAATCTAGCATTCCATACAACCGTCTGACTGGCCATCAGGTCAACAAATGCCCAAAAGTTAAGATCATGTTTTGAACGATTTAAAAGGACTGCTTTGTCTGATTCAGATAAGTGACCCCTCAATGTAAAGATAAGATTATAAGCTTTCCAATGAGGGCTTCCATGTTCAGATTGAATTTTGCTGTCATGATCTGCAGCCTGTTGAGCTCTGTATTTTTTTCAGCTTTCCTGGCTGACTTTCAACCCTGTGTTATTTGTCTAACATCAATCAATCTTTATACTACTAAACAACCTTCAAATCAAACAAGTTTGATATCAAATCAGAGCTTGGATTTCACCCTGTCACGTGACCAAGTCACTCATTGTTATCCCAAAACATTAGCTTATAATCTCGCATTCCATACAACCCTCTGACTGGCCACCAGGTCAACAAACACACAAAAGTTAATGTCATGTTGTGACTGATTTAAAAGGACAGCTTTGTCTTGTTCAGATAAGTGACACCTCAATGTAAAGATAAGATTGAAAGCTTTCCAATGCGGTCTTCCATGTCTAGATTGAATTTTGCTGTCATGATCTGCAGCCTGTTGAGCTCTGTATTTTTTTCAGCTTTCCTGGCTGACTTTCAACCCTGTGTTATTTGTCTAATATGAATCAATCTTTATACTACTAAACAACCTTCAAATCAAACAAGTTTGATATCAATGAAGGGCTTGGATTTCACCCTGTCACGTGACCAAGTCACTAATTGTTATCCCAAAACATTAGCTTATAATCCTGCATTCCATACAACCCTCTGACTGGCCATCAGGTCAACAAACACACAAAACTTAATGTCATGTTTTGACTGATTTAAAAGGACTGCTTTGTCTGATTCATATAAGTGACCCCTCAATGTAAAGATAAGATTGAAAGCTTTCCAATGAGGGCTTCCATGTTCAGATTGAATTTTGCTGTCATGATCTGCAGCCTGTTGAGCTCTGTGTCATTTCCGGTGACCTGACTGACTTTCAACCCTGTGTTATTTGTCTAATATCAATCAATCTTTCAACTACTAAACATCCTTCAAATCAAACAAGTTTGATATCAAATCAGGGCTTGGATTTCACCCTGTCACGTGACCAAGTCACTACTTTTAATCCTGAAACATTAGCTTATAATCTAGCATTCCATACAACCGTCTGACTGGCCATCAGGTCAACAAACACACAAAAGTTGATGTCATGTTTTGACTGATTTGAAAGGACTGCTTTGTCTTGTTCAGATAAGTGACCCCTCAATGTAAAGATAAGATTGAAAGCTTTCCAATGAGGGCTTCCATGTTCAGATAGAATTTTGCTGTCATGATCTGCAGCCTGTTGAGCTCTGTATTTTTTTCAGCTTTCCTGGCTGACTTTCAACCCTGTGTTATTTGTCTAATATCAATCAATCTTTATACTACGAAACATCTTCAAATCAAACAAGTTTGATATCCAATCAGAGCTTGGATTTCACCCTGTCATGTGACAAAGTCACTAATTGTTATCCCAAAACATTAGCTTATAATCTAGCATTCCATACAACCGTCTGACTGGCCATCAGGTCAACAAACACACAAAAGTTGATGTCATGTTGTGACTGATTTAAAAGGACTGCTTTGTCTGAATTTAATCAGTGACCCCTTATTGTAAAGATAAGATTGAAAGCTTTCCAATGAGGGCTTCCATGTTCAGATTGAATTTTGCTGTCATGATCTGCAGCATGTTGAGTTTTGTGTCATATTAGCTGACCTGGCTGACTTTCAACGCTGTGTTATTTGTCTAATATCAATCAATCTTTATACTACGAAACATCTTCAAATCAAACAAGTTTGATATCAAATCAGAGCTTGGATTTCACCCTGTCATGTGACAAAGTCACTAATTGTTATCCCAAAACATTAGCTTATATTCTAGCATTCCATACAACCGTCTGACTGGCCATCAGGTCAACAAACGCACAAAAGTTAATGTCATGTTTTGAACGATTTAAAAGGACTGCTTTGTCTTGTTCAGATAAGTGACCCCTCAATGTGTAGATAAGATTGAAAGCTTTCCAATGAGGGCTTCCATGTTCAGATTGAATTTTGCTGTCATGATCTGCAGCCTGTTGAGCTCTGTATTTTTTTCAGATTTCCTGGCTGACTTTCAACCCTGTGTTATTTGTCTAATATCAATCAATCTTTCAACTACTAAACATCCTTCAAATCAAACAAGTTTGATATCAAATCAGAGCTTGGATTTCACCCTGTCACGTGACCAAGTCACTTCATTTAATCCTGAAACATTAGCTTATAATCTAGCATTCCATACAACCGTCTGACTGGCCATCAGGTCAACAAACACACAAAAGTTCTTGTCATGTTTTGACTGATTTAAAAGGACTGCTTTGTCTTGTTCAGATAAGTGACCCCCTCAATGTAAAGATAAGATTGAAAGCTTTCCAATGAGGGCTTCCATGTTCAGATTGAATTTTGCTGTCATGATCTGCAGCCTGTTGAGCTCTGTATTTTTTTCAGATTTCCTGGCTGACTTTCAACCCTGTGTTATTTGTCTAATATCAATCAATCTTTATACTACTAAACATCCTTCAAATCAAACAAGTTTGATGTCGAATCAGAGCTCGGATTTCACCCTGTCACGTGACCAAGTCACTCATTGTTATCCTGAAACATTAGCTTATAATCTAGCATTCCATACAACCGTCTGACTGGCCATCAGGTCAACAAACGCACAAAAGTTAATGTCATGTTTTGACTGATTTAAAAGGACTGCTTTGTCTTGTTCAGATAAGTGACCCCTCAATGTAAAGATAAGATTGAAAGCTTTCCAATGAGGGCTTCCATGTTCAGATTTAATTTTGCTGTCATGATCTGCAGCCTGTTGAGTTTTGTGTCATATTAGCTGACCTGGCTGACTTTCAACCCTGTGTTATTTGTCTAATATCAATCAATCTTTATACTACTAAACATCCTTCAAATCAAACAAGTTTGATGTCGAATCAGAGCTCGGATTTCACCCTGTCACGTGACCAAGTCACTCATTGTTATCCTGAAACATTAGCTTATAATCTAGCATTCCATACAACCGTCTGACTGGCCATCAGGTCAACAAACGCACAAAAGTTAATGTCATGTTTTGACTGATTTAAAAGGACTGCTTTGTCTTGTTCAGATAAGTGACCCCTCAATGTAAAGATAAGATTGAAAGCTTTCCAATGAGGGCTTCCATGTTCAGATTTAATTTTGCTGTCATGATCTGCAGCCTGTTGAGTTTTGTGTCATATTAGCTGACCTGGCTGACTTTCAACCCTGTGTTATTTGTCTAATATCAATCAATCTTTATACTACTAAACATCCTTCAAATCAAACAAGTTTGATGTCGAATCAGAGCTCGGATTTCACCCTGTCACGTGACCAAGTCACTCATTGTTATCCAAAAACATTAGCTTATAATCTAGCATTCAATACAACCGTCTGACTGGCCATCAGGTCAACAAACAAACCAAAGTTAATGTCATGTTTTGAACGATTTAAAAGGACTGCTTTGTCTTGTTCAGATAAGTGACCCCTCAATGTGTAGATAAGATTGAAAGCTTTCCAATGAGGGCTTCCATGTTCAGATTGAATTTTGCTGTCAAGATCTGCAGCCTGTTGAGTTCTTTGTCATTTTAGCTGACCTGGCTGACTTTCAACCCTGTGTTATTTGTCTAATATCAATCAATCTTTCAACTACTAAACATCCTTCAAATCAAACAAGTTTGATATCAAATCAGAGCTTGGATTTCACCCTGTCACGTGACCAAGTCACTTCATTTAATCCTGAAACATTAGCTTATAATCTAGCATTCCATACAACCGTCTGACTGGCCATCAGGTCAACAAACACACAAAAGTTCTTGTCATGTTTTGACTGATTTAAAAGGACTGCTTTGTCTTGTTCAGATAAGTGACCCCTCAATGTAAAGATAAGATTGAAAGCTTTCCAATGAGGGCTTCCATGTTCAGATTGAATTTTGCTGTCATGATCTGCAGCCTGTTGAGCTCTGTATTTTTTTCAGATTTCCTGGCTGACTTTCAACCCTGTGTTATTTGTCTAATATCAATCAATCTTTATACTACTAAACATCCTTCAAATCAAACAAGTTTGATGTCGAATCAGAGCTCGGATTTCACCCTGTCACGTGACCAAGTCACTCATTGTTATCCTGAAACATTAGCTCATAATCTAGCATTCCATACAACCGTCTGACTGGCCATCAGGTCAACAAACACACAAAAGTAAAGATCATGTTTTGAACGATATAAAAGGACAGCTTTGTCTGATTCAGATCAGTGACCCCTCAATGTAAAGATAAGATTGAAAGCTTTCCAATGAGGGCTTCCATGTTCAGGTTGAATTTTGCTGTCATGATCTGCAGCCTGTTGAGCTCTTTGTCATTTGAGCTGACCTGGATGACTTTCAACCCTGTGTTATTTGTCTAATGTCAATCAATCTTTATACTACTAAACATCCTTCAAATCAAACAAGTTTGATATCAATGAAGGGCTTGGATTTCGCCCTGTCATGTGACCAAGTCACTACATTTAATCCTGAAACATTAGCTTATAATCTAGCATTCCATACAACCCTCTGACTGGCCATCAAGTCAACAAACACACAAAAGTTGATGTCATGTTGTGACTGATTTAAAAGGACTGCTTTGTCTGAATTTAATCAGTGACCCCTTATTGTAAAGATAAGATTGAACGCTTTCCAATGAGGGCTTCCATGTTCAGATTGAATTTTGCTGTCATGATCTGCAGCCTGTTGAGTTCTTTGTCATTTTAGCTGACCTGGCTGACTTTCAACCCTGTGTTATTTGTCTAATGTCAATCAATCTTTATACTACTAAACATCCTTCAAATCAAACAAGTTTGATATCAATTAAGGGCTTGGATTTCACCCTGTCACGTGACCAAGTCACTAATTGTTATTCCAAAACATTAGCTTATAATCTAGCATTCCATACAACCGTCTAACTGGCCATCAGGTCAACAAACGCACAAAAGTTAATGTCATGTTTTGAACGATTTAAAAGGACTGCTTTGTCTTGTTCAGATAAGTGACCCCTCAATGTGTAGATAAGATTGAAAGCTTTCCAATGAGGGCTTCCATGTTCAGATTGAATTTTGCTGTCATGATCTGCAGCCTGTTGAGTTCTTTGTCATTTTAGCTGACCTGGCTGACTTTCAACCCTGTGTTATTTGTCTAATATCAATCAATCATTATACTACTAAACATCCTTCAAATCAAACAAGTTTGATATCAATTAAGGGCTTGGATTTCACCCTGTCACGTGACCAAGTCACTAATTGTTATCCAAAAACATTAGCTTATAATCTAGCATTCCATACAACTCTCTGACTGGCCATCAGGTCAACAAACGCCCAAAAGTTAATGTCATGTTTTGACTGATTTAAAAGGACTGCTTTGTCTTGTTCAGATAAGTGACCCCTCAATGTAAAGATAAAATTGAAAGCTTTCCAATGAGGGCTTCCATGTTCAGATTGAATTTTGCTGTCATGATCTGCAGCATGTTGAGTTCTTTGTCATTTCCGCTGACCTGACTGACTTTCAACCCTGTGTTATTTGTCTAATGTCAATCAATCTTTATACTACTAAACATCCTTCAAATCAAACAAGTTTGATATCAAATCAGAGATTGGATTTCACCCTGTCACGTGACCAAGTCACTCATTGTTATCCAAAAACATTAGCTTATAATCTAGCATTCCATACAACCGTCTGACTGGCCATTAGGTCAACGAACGCACAAAAATTAAGATCATGTTTTGACTGATTTAAAAGGACTGCTTTGTCTTATTCAGATAAGTGACCCCTCAATGTAAAGATAAGATTGAAAGCTTTCCAATGAGGGCTTCCATGTTCAGATTGAATTTTGCTGTCATGATCTGCAGCCTGTTGAGCTATTTGTCATTTTAGCTGACCTGGCTGACCTTCACCCCTGTGTTATTTGTCTAATATCAATCAATCTTTCAACTACTAAACATCCTTCAAATCAAACAAGTTTGATATCAAATCAGAGCTTGGATTTCACCCTGTCACGTGACCAAGTCACTAATTGTTATCCCAAAACATTAGCTTATAATCTAGCATTCCATACAACCGTCTGACTGGCCATCAGGTCAACAAATGCCCAAAAGTTAAGATCATGTTTTGAACGATTTAAAAGGACAGCTTTGTCTGATTCAGATAAGTCACCCCTCAATGTAAGGATAAGAGTGAAAGCTTTCCAATGAGGGCTTCCATGTTCAGATTGAATTTTGCTGTCATGATCTGCAGCCTGTTGAGCTCTTTGTCATTTGAGCTGACCTGGATGACTTTCAACCCTGTGTTATTTGTCTAACATCAATCAATCATTATACTACTAAACATCCTTCAAATCAAACAAGTTTGATATCAAATCAGAGCTTGGATTTCACCCTGTCACGTGACCAAGTCACTACATTTAATCCTGAAACATTAGCTTATAATCTAGCATTCCATACAACCCTCTGACTGGCCATCAGGTCAACAAACGCACAAAAGTTAAGATAATGTTTTGACTGATTTAAAAGGACTGCTTTGTCTTGTTCAGATAAGTGACGCCTTAATGTAAAGATAAGATTGAAAGCTTTCCAATGAGGGCTTCCATGTTCAGATTGAATTTTGCTGTCATGATCTGCAGCCTGTTGAGCTCTGTATTTTTTTCAGCTTTCCTGGCTGACTTTCAACTCTGTGTTATTTGTCTAATATCAATCAATCTTTATACTACTAAACATCCTTCAAATCAAACAAGTTTGATATCAATTACAAGCTTGGTTTTTACCCTGTCACGTGACCAAGTCACTACATTTAATCCTGAAACATTAGCTTATAATCCAGCATTCCATACAACCGTCTGACTGGCCATCAGGTCAACAAACGCCCAAAAGTTAATGTAATGTTGTGACTGATTTAAAAGGACAGCTTTGTCTAGGTCAGATCAGTGACCCCACAATGTAAAGATAAGATTGAAAGCTTTCCAATGAGGGCTTCCATGTTCAGATTGAATTTTGCTGTCAAGATCTGCAGCCTGTTGAGTTCTATGTCATTTTAGCTGACCTGGCTGACTTTCAACCCTGTGTTATTTGTCTAATATCAATCAATCTTTCAACTACTAAACATCCTTCAAATCAAACAAGTTTGATATCAATTAAGGGCTTGGATTTCACCCTGTCACGTGACCAAGTCACTACATTTAATCCTGAAACATTAGCTTATAATCTAGCATTCCATACAACCGTCTGACTGGCCATCAGGTCAACAAACGCCCAAAAGTTAATGTAATGTTTTGACTGATTTAAAAGAACAGCTTTGTCTTAATTAGATGAGTGACCCCTCAATGTAACGATAAGATTGAAAGCTTTCCAATGAGGGCTTCCATGTTCAGATTGAATTTTGCTGTCATGATCTGCAGCCTGTTGAGCTCTGTATTTTTTTCAGCTTTCCTGGCTGACTTTCAACCCTGTGTTATTTGTCTAATATCAATCAATCTTTATACTACTAAACATCCTTCAAATCAAACAAGTTTGATATCAATGAAGGGCTTGGATTTCACCCTGTCACGTGACCAAGTCACTAATTGTTATCCCAAAACATTAGCTTATAATCCTGCATTCCATACAACCCTCTGACTGGCCATCAGGTCAACAAACGCCCAAAAGTTAATGTCATGTTTTGACTGATTTAAAAGGACTGCTTTGTCTTGTTCAGATAAGTGACACCTCAATGTAAAGATAAGATTGAAAGCTTTCCAATGCGGTCTTCCATGTCCAGATTGAATTTTGCTGTCATGATCTGCAGCCTGTTGAGCTCTGTATTTTTTTCAGCTTTCCTGGCTGACTTTCAACCCTGTGTTATTTGTCTAATATCAATCAATCTTTATACTACTAAACATCCTTCAAATCAAACAAGTTTGATATCAAATCAGAGCTTGGATTTCACCCTGTCACGTGACCAAGTCACTCATTGTTATCCAAAAACATTAGCTTATAATCTAGCATTCCATACAACCGTCTGACTGGCATCAGGTCAACAAATGCCCAAAAGTTAAGATCATGTTTTGAACGATTTAAAAGGACAGCTTTGTCTGATTCAGATAAGTGACCCCTCAATGTAAAGATAAGATTATAAGCTTTCCAATGAGGGCTTCCATGTTCAGATTGAATTTTGCTGTCATGATCTGCAGCCTGTTGAGCTCTGTATTTTTTTTCAGCTTTCCTGGCTTATTTTCAACCCTGTGTTATTTGTCTAATATCAATCAATCTTTATACTACTAAACATCCCTCAAATCAAACAAGTTTGATATCAAATCAGAGCTTGGATTTCACCCTGTCACGTGACCAAGTCACTACTTTTAATCGTGAAACATTAGCTTATAATCTAGCATTCCATACAACCCTCTGACTGGCCATCAGGTCAACAAACACACAAAAGTTCTTGTCATGTTTTGACTGATTTAAAAGGACTGCTTTGTCTTGTTCAGATAAGTGACCCCTCAATGTAAAGATAAGATTGAAAGCTTTCCAATGAGGGCTTCCATGTTCAGATTGAATTTTGCTGTCATGATCTGCAGCCTGTTGAGCTCTGTATTTTTTTTCAGCTTTCCTGGCTGACTTTCAACCCTGTGTTATTTGTCTAATATCAATCAATCTTTCAACTACTAAACATCCTTCAAATCAAACAAGTTTGATATCAATTAAGGGTTTGGATTTCACCCTGTCACGTGACAAAGTCACTAATTGTTATCCCAAAACATTAGCTTATAATCTAGCATTCCATACAACCCTCTGACTGGCCATCAGGTCAACAAACACACAAAAGTTAATGTCATGTTGTGACTGATTTAAAAGGACTGCTTTGTCTTGTTCAGATAAGTGACCCCTCAATGTAAAGATAAGATTGAAAGCTTTCCAATGAGGGCTTCCATGTTCAGATTGAATTTTGCTGTCATGATCTGCAGCCTGTTGAGTTCTTTGTCATTTTAGCTGACCTGGCTGACTTTCAACCCTGTGTTATTTGTCTAACATCAATCAATCTTTATACTACTAAACATCCTTCAAATCAAACAAGTTTGATATCAATTAAGGGCTTGGATTTCACCCTGTCATGTGACCAAGTCACTACTTTTAATCCTGAAACATTAGCTAATAATCCTGCATCCCATACAACTGTCTGACTGGCCATCAGGTCAACAAATGCACAAAAGTTAATGTCATGTTTTGACTGATTTAAAAGGACAGCTTTGTCTTGTTCAGATAAGTGACCCCTTAATGTAAAGATAAGATTGAAAGCTTTCCAATGAGGGCTTCCATGTTCAGATTGAATTTTGCTGTCATGATCTGCAGCCTGTTGAGCTCTGTATTTTTTTCAGCTTTCCTGGCTGACTTTCAACCCTGTGTTATTTGTCTAATATCAATCAATCTTTATACTACTAAACGTCCTTCAAATCAAACAAGTTTGATATCAATTACAAGCTTGGTTTTTACCCTATCACGTGACCAAGTCACTACATTTAATCCTGAAACATTAGCTTATAATCTAGCATTCCATACAACCGTCTGACTGGCCATCAGGTCAACAAACGCCCAAAAGTTAATGTAATGTTGTGACTAATTTAAAAGGACAGCTTTGTCTTGGTCAGATCAGTGACCCCACAATGTAAAGATAAGATTGAAAGCTTTCCAATGAGGGCTTCCATGTTCAGATTGAATTTTGCTGTCAAGATCTGCAGCCTGTTGAGTTCTTTGTCATTTTAGCTGACCTGGCTGACTTTCAACCCTGTGTTATTTGTCTAATATCAATCAATCTTTATACTACTAAACATCCTTCAAATCAAACAAGTTTGATATCAAATCAGAGCTTGGATTTCACCCTGTCACGTGACCAAGTCACAACATTTAATCCTGAAACATTAGCTTTTAATCCTGTATTCCATACAACCCTCTGACTGGCCATCAGGTCAACAAATGCCCAAAAGTTAATGTCATGTTTTGACTGATTTAAAAGGACTGCTTTGTCTGAATTTAATCAGTGACCCCTCAATGTAAAGATAAGATTGAAAGCTTTCCAATGAGGGCTTCCATGTTCAGATTGAATTTTGCTGTCATGATCTGCAGCCTGTTGAGCTCTGTATTTTTTTTCAGCTTTCCTGGCTGACTTTCAACCCTGTGTTATTTGTCTAATATCAATCAATCTTTATACTACTAAACATCCTTCAAATCAAACAAGTTTGATATCAAATCAGAGCTTGGATTTCACCCTGTCACGTGACCAAGTCACTAATTGTAATCCAAAAACATTAGCTTTTAATCCTGTATTCCATACAACCCTCTGACTGGCCATCAGGTCAACAAATGCCCAAAAGTTAATGTCATGTTTTGACTGATTTAAAAGGACTGCTTTGTCTTGTTCAGATAAGTGACCCCTCAATGTAAAGATAAGATTGAAAGCTGTCCAAAGAGGGCTTCCATGTTCAGATTGAATTTTGCTGTCATGATCTGCAGCCTGTTGAGCTCTGTATTTTTTTCAGCTTTCCTGGCTGACATTCAACCCTGTGTTATTTGTCTAATATGAATCAATCTTTATACTACTAAACAACCTTCAAATCAAACAAGTTTGATATCAATTAAGGGCTTGGATTTCACCCTGTCACGTGACCAAGTCACTACTTTTAATCCTGAAACATTAGCTTATAATCTAGCATTCCATACAACCGTCTGACTGGCCATCAGGTCAACAAACACACAAAAGTTCTTGTCATGTTTTGACTGATTTAAAAGGACAGCTTTGTCTTGTTCAGATAAGTGACCCCTCAATGTAAAGATAAGGTTGAAAGCTTTCCAATGAGGGCTTCCATGTTCAGATTGAATTTTGCTGTCATGATCTGCAGCCTGTTGAGCTCTGTATTTTTTTCAGCTTTCCTGGCTGACTTTCAACCCTGTGTTATTTGTCTAATATCAATCAATCTTTATACTACTAAACATCCTTCAAATCAAACAAGTTTGATATCAAATCAGAGCTTGGATTTCACCTTGTCACGTGACCAAGTCACTCATTGTTATCCAAAAACATTAGCTTATAATCTAGCATTCAATACAACCGTCTGACTGGCCATCAGGTCAACAAACAAACAAAAGTTAATGTCATGTTTTGACTGATTTAAAAGGACTGCTTTGTCTTGTTCAGATAAGTGACCCCTCAATGTAAAGATATGATTGAAAGCTTTCCAATGAGGGCTTCCATGTTCAGATTGAATTTTGCTGTCAAGATCTGCAGCCTGTTGAGTTCTTTGTCATTTTAGCTGACCTGGCTGACTTTCAACCCTGTGTTATTTGTCTAATATCAATCAATCTTTATACTACTAAACATCCTTCAAATCAAACAAGTTTGATATCAAATCAGAGCTTGGATTTCACCCTGTCACGTGACCAAGTCACTACATTTAATCCTGAAACATTAGCTTATAATCTAGCATTCCATACAACCCTCTGACTGGCCATCAGGTCAACAAACGCACAAAAGTTAATGTCATGTTTTGACTGATTTAAAAGGACAGCTTTGTCTTGTTCAGATAAGTGACCCCTCAATGTAAAGATAAGATTGAAAGCTTTCCAATGCGGTCTTCCATGTTCAGATTGAATTTTGCTGTCATGATCTGCAGCCTGTTGAGTTCTTTGTCATTTTAGCTGACCTGGCTGACTTTCAACCCTGTGTTATTTGTCTAACATCAATCAATCTTTATACTACTAAACATCCTTCAAATCAAACAAGTTTGATATCAATTAAGGGCTTGGATTTCACCCTGTCATGTGACGAAGTCACTACTTTTAATCCTGAAACATTAGCTAATAATCCTGCATCCCATACAACTGTCTGACTGGCCATCAGGTCAACAAATGCACAAAAGTTAATGTCATGTTTTGACTGATTTAAAAGGACAGCTTTGTCTTGTTCAGATAAGTGACCCCTTAATGTAAAGATAAGATTGAAAGCTTTCCAATGAGGGCTTCCATGTTCAGATTGAATTTTGCTGTCATGATCTGCAGCCTGTTGAGCTCTGTATTTTTTTCAGCTTTCCTGGCTGACTTTCAACCCTGTGTTATTTGTCTAATATCAATCAATCTTTATACTACTAAACATCCTTCAAATCAAACAAGTTTGATATCAATTACAAGCTTGGTTTTTACCCTATCACGTGACCAAGTCACTACATTTAATCCTGAAACATTAGCTTATAATCTAGCATTCCATACAACCGTCTGACTGGCCATCAGGTCAACAAACGCCCAAAAGTTAATGTAATGTTGTGACTAATTTAAAAGGACAGCTTTGTCTTGGTCAGATCAGTGACCCCACAATGTAAAGATAAGATTGAAAGCTTTCCAATGAGGGCTTCCATGTTCAGATTGAATTTTGCTGTCAAGATCTGCAGCCTGTTGAGTTCTTTGTCATTTTAGCTGACCTGGCTGACTTTCAACCCTGTGTTCATTGTCTAATATCAATCAATCTTTCAACTACTAAACATCCTTCAAATCAAACAAGTTTGATATCAATTAAGGGCTTGGATTTCACCCTGTCACGTGACCAAGTCACTACATTTAATCCTGAAACATTAGCTTATAATCTAGCATTCCATACAACCCTCTGACTGGCCATCAGGTCAACAAACGCACAAAAGTTAATGTCATGTTTTGACTGATTTAAAAGGACAGCTTTGTCTTGTTCAGATAAGTGACCCCTCAATGTAAAGATAAGATTGAAAGCTGTCCAAAGAGGGCTTCCATGTTCAGATTGAATTTTGCTGTCATGATCTGCAGCCTGTTGAGCTCTGTATTTTTTTCAGCTTTCCTGGCTGACTTTCAACCCTGTGTTATTTGTCTAATATGAATCAATCTTTATACTACTAAACAACCTTCAAATCAAACAAGTTTGATATCAATGAAGGGCTTGGATTTCACCCTGTCACGTGACCAAGTCACTAATTGTTATCCCAAAACATTAGCTTATAATCCTGCATTCCATACAACCCTCTGACTGGCCATCAGGTCAACAAACGCCCAAAAGTTAATGTCATGTTTTGACTGATTTAAAAGGACAGCTTTGTCTTGTTCAGATAAGTGACACCTCAATGTAAAGATAAGATTGAAAGCTTTCCAATGCGGTCTTCCATGTCCAGATTGAATTTTGCTGTCATGATCTGCAGCCTGTTGAGCTCTGTATTTTTTTCAGATTTCCTGGCTGACTTTCAACCCTGTGTTATTTGTCTAATATCAATCAATCTTTATACTACTAAACATCCTTCAAATCAAACAAGTTTGATATCAAATCAGAGCTTGGATTTCACCTTGTCACGTGACCAAGTCACTCATTGTTATCCAAAAACATTAGCTTATAATCTAGCATTCAATACAACCGTCTGACTGGCCATCAGGTCAACAAACAAACAAAAGTTAATGTCATGTTTTGACTGATTTAAAAGGACTGCTTTGTCTTGTTCAGATAAGTGACCCCTCAATGTAAAGATAAGATTGAAAGCTTTCCAATGAGGGCTTCCATGTTCAGATTGAATTTTGCTGTCATGATCTGCAGCCTGTTGAGCTCTTTGTCATTTTAGCTGACCTGGCTGACTTTACCCCTGTGTTATTTGTCTAATATCAATCAATCTTTATACTACTAAACATCCTTCAAATCAAACAAGTTTGATATCAAATCAGAGCTTGGATTTCACCTTGTCACGTGACCAAGTCACTCATTGTTATCCAAAAACATTAGCTTATAATCTAGCATTCAATACAACCGTCTGACTGGCCATCAGGTCAACAAACGCCCAAAAGTTAATGTCATGTTTTGAACGATTTAAAAGGACTGCTTTGTCTTGTTCAGATAAGTGACCCCTCAATGTAAAGATAAGATTGAAAGCTTTCCAATGAGGGCTTCCATGGTCAGATTGAATTTTGCTGTCATGATCTGCAGCCTGTTGAGTTCTGTGTTATTTTAGCTGACCTGGCTGACTTTCAACCCTGTGTTATTTGTCTAATATCAATCAATCTTTATACTACTAAACATCCTTCAAATCAAACAAGTTTGATATCAATGAAAGGCTTGGATTTCACCCTGTCACGTGACCAAGTCACTCATTGTTATCCAAAAACATTAGCTTATAATCTAGCATTCCATACAACCGTCTGACTGGCCATTAGGTCAACGAACGCACAAAAATTAAGATCATGTTTTGACTGATTTAAAAGGACTGCTTTGTCTTGTTCAGATAAGTGACCCCTCAATGTAAAGATAAGATTGAAAGCTTTCCAATGAGGGCTTCCATGTTCAGATTGAATTTTGCTGTCATGATCTGCAGCCTGTTGAGCTCTGTATTGTTTTCAGCTTTCCTGGCTGACTTTCAACCCTGTGTTATTTGTCTAATATCAATCAATCTTTATACTACGAAACATCTTCAAATCAAACAAGTTTGATATCAATGAAGGGCTTGGATTTCACCCTGTCACGTGACCAAGTCACTACTTTTAATCCTGAAACATTAGCTTATAATCTAGCATTCCATACAACCGTCTGACTGGCCATCAGGTCAACAAACGCACAAAAGTTAAGATCATGTTTTGAACGATTTAAAAGGACAGCTTTGTCTTGTTCAGATAAGTGACCCCTCAATTTAAAGATAAGATTGAAAGCTTTCCAATGAGGGCTTCCATGTTCAGATTGAATTTTGCTGTCATGATCTGCAGCCTGTTGAGCTCTATTTGTCATTTTAGCTGACCTGGGTGACTTTCAACCCTGTGTTATTTGTCTAATATCAATCAATCTTTATACTACTAAACATCCTTCAAATCAAACAAGTTTGATATCAATGAAGGGCTTGGATTTCACCCTGTCACGTGACCAAGTCACTACTTTTAATCCTGAAACATTAGCTAATAATCCTGCATCCCATACAACCGTCTGACTGGCCATCAGGTCCACAAACGCACAAAAGTTAAGATCATGTTTTGAACGATTTAAAAGGACTGCTTTGTCTTGTTCAGATAAGTGACCCCTCAATGTAAAGATAAGATTGAAAGCTTTCCAATGAGGGCTTCCATGGTCAGATTGAATTTTGCTGTCATGATCTGCAGCCTGTTGAGCTCTGTATTTTTTTCAGCTTTCCTGGCTGACTTTCAACCCTGTGTTATTTGTCTAATATCAATCAATCTTTATACTACTAAACATCCTTCAAATCAAACAAGTTTGATATCAATGAAGGGCTTGGATTTCACCCTGTCATGTGACCAAGTCACAACATTTAATCCTGAAACATTAGCTTATAATCTAGCATTCCATACAACCCTCTGACTGGCCATCAAGTCAACAAACACACAAAAGTTGATGTCATGTTGTGACTGATTTAAAAGGACTGCTTTGTCTGAATTTAATCAGTGACCCCTCAATGTAAAGATAAGATTGAAAGCTTTCCAATGAGGGCTTCCATGTTCAGATTGAATTTTGCTGTCATGATCTGCAGCCTGTTGAGTTTTGTGTCATATTAGCTGACCTGGCTGACTTTCAACCCTGTGTTATTTGTCTAATATCAATCAATCTTTATACTACTAAACATCCTTCAAATCAAACAAGTTTGATATCAAATCAGAGCTTGGATTTCACCTTGTCACGTGACCAAGTCACTCATTGTTATCCAAAAACATTAGCTTATAATCTAGCATTCCATACAACCGTCTGACTGGCCATTAGGTCAACGAACGCACAAAAATTAAGATCATGTTTTGACTGATTTAAAAGGACTGCTTTGTCTTATTCAGATAAGTGACCCCTTATTGTAAAGATAAGATTGAAAGCTTTCCAATGAGGGCTTCCATGTTCAGATTGAATTTTGCTGTCATGATCTGCAGCCTGTTGAGTTCTGTGTTATTTTAGCTGACCTGGCTGACTTTCAACCCTGTGTTATTTGTCTAATATCAATCAATCTTTCAACTACTAAACATCCTTCAAATCAAACAAGTTTGATATCAATTACAAGCTTGGATTTCACCCTGTCACGTGACCAAGTCACTACATTTAATCCTGAAACATTAGCTTATAATCTAGCATTCCATACAACCGTCTGACTGGCCATCAGGTCAACAAATGCACAATAGTAAATGTCATGTTGTGACTGATTTAAAAGGACTGCTTTGTCTTGTTCAGATAAGTGACCCCTCAATGTAAAGATAAGATTGAAAGCTTTCCAATGAGGGCTTCCATGTTCAGATTGAATTTTGCTGTCATGATCTGCAGCCTGTTGAGCTCTTTGTCATTTTAGCTTTCCTGGCTGACTTTCAACCCTGTGTTATTTGTCTAATATCAATCAATCTTTATACTACTAAACATCCTTCAAATCAAACAAGTTTGATATCAATGAAGGGCTTGGATTTCACCCTGTCACGTGACCAAGTCACTACTTTTAATCCTGAAACATTAGCTTATGATCTAGCATTCCATACAACCCTCTGACTGGCCATCAGGTCAACAAACGCCCAAAAGTAAATGTCATGTTGTGACTGATTTAAAAGGACTGCTTTGTCTTGTTCGGATGAGTGACCCCTCAATGTAAAGATAAGATTTAAAGCTTTCCAATGAGGGCTTCCATGTTCAGATTGAAGTTTGCTGTCATGATCTGCAGCCTGTTGAGCTCTGTATTTTTTTCAGCTTTCCTGGCTGGCTTTCAACCCTGTGTTATTTGTCTAATATCAATCAATTTTTCAACTACTAAACATCCTTCAAATCAAACAAGTTTGATATCAATTAAGGGCTTGGATTTCACCCTGTCACGTGACCAAGTCACTAATTGTTATCCCAAAACATTAGCTTATAATCCTGCATTCCATACAACCCTCTGACTGGCCATCAGGTCAACAAACGCACAAAACTTAAGATCATGTTTTGAACGATTTAAAAGGACTGCTTTGTCTTGTTCAGATAAGTGACCCCTCAATGTAAAGATAAGATTGAAAGCTTTCCAATGAGGGCTTCCATGTTCAGATTGAATTTTGCTGTCATGATCTGCAGCCTGTTGAGCTCTATTTGTCATTTTAGCTGACCTGGGTGACTTTCAACCCTGTGTTATTTGTCTAATATCAATCAATCTTTATACTACTAAACATCCTTCAAATCAAACAAGTTTGATATCAATGAAGGGCTTGGATTTCACCCTGTCACGTGACCAAGTCACTACTTTTAATCCTGAAACATTAGCTGATAATCCTGCATCCCATACAACCGTCTGACTGGCCATCAGGTCAACAAACGCCCAAAAGTTAATGTCATGTTTTGACTGATTTAAAAGGACTGCTTTGTCTTGTTCGGATAAGTGACCCCTCAATGTAAAGATAAGATTGAAAGCTTTCCAATGAGGGCTTCCATGTTCAGATTGAATTTTGCTGTCATGATCTACAGCCTGTTGAGCTCTGTATTTTTTTCAGCTTTCCTGGCTGACTTTCAACCCTGTGTTATTTGTCTAATATCAATCAATCTTTATACTACTAATCATCCTTCAAATCAAACAAGTTTGATATCAATGAAGGGCTTGGATTTCACCCTGTCATGTGACCAAGTCACTACATTTAATCCTGAAACATTAGCTTATAATCTAGCATTCCATACAACCGTCTGACTGGCCATCAAGTCAACAAAGACACAAAAGTTGATGTCATGTTGTGACTGATTTAAAAGGACTGCTTTGTCTGAATTTAATCAGTGACCCCTTATTGTAAAGATAAGATTGAAAGCTTTCCAATGAGGGCTTCCATGGTCAGATTGAATTTTGCTGTCATGATCTGCAGCCTGTTGAGCTCTGTATTTTTTTCAGCTTTCCTGGCTGACTTTCAACCCTGTGTTATTTGTCTAATATCAATCAATCTTTATACTACTAATCATCCTTCAAATCAAACAAGTTTGATATCAATGAAGGGCTTGGATTTCACCTTGTCACGTGACCAAGTCACTCATTGTTATCCAAAAACATTAGCTTATAATCTAGCATTCAATACAACCGTCTGACTGGCCATCAGGTCAACAAACGCACAAAAGTTAATGTCATGTTTTGAACAATTTAAAAGGACTGCTTTGTCTTGTTCGGATAAGTGACCCCTCAATGTAAAGATAAGATTTAAAGCTTTCCAATGAGGGCTTCCATGTTCAGATTGAATTTTGCTGTCATGATCTGCAGCCTGTTGAGTTTTGTGTCATATTAGCTGACCTGGCTGACTTTCAACCCTGTGTTATTTGTCTAATATCAATCAATCTTTCAACTACTAAACATCCTTCAAATCAAACAAGTTTGATATCAAATCAGAGATTGGATTTCACCTTGTCACGTGACCAAGTCACTCATTGTTATCCAAAAACATTAGCTTATAATCTAGCATTCCATACAACCGTCTGACTGGCCATCAGGTCAACAAATGCACAATAGTAAATGTCATGTTGTGACTGATTTAAAAGGACTGCTTTGTCTTGTTCAGATAAGTGACCCCTCAATTTAAAGATAAGATTGAAAGCTTTCCAATGAGGGCTTCCATGTTCAGATTGAATTTTGCTGTCATGATCTGCAGCCTGTTGAGCTCTATTTGTCATTTTAGCTGACCTGGGTGACTTTCAACCCTGTGTTATTTGTCTAATATCAATCAATCTTTATACTACTAAACATCCTTCAAATCAAACAAGTTTGATATCGAATCAGAGCTCGGATTTCACCCTGTCACATGACCAAGTCACTCATTGTTATCCAAAAACATTAGCTTATAATCTAGCATTCAATACAACCGTCTGACTGGCCATCAGGTCAACAAACGCCCAAAAGTTAATGTCATGTTTGAACGATTTAAAAGGACTGCTTTGTCTTGTTCAGATAAGTGACCCCTCAATGTAAAGATACGATTGAAAGCTTTCCAATGAGGGCTTCCATGGTCAGATTGAATTTTGCTGTCATGATCTGCAGCCTGTTGAGCTCTTTGTCATTTTAGCTGACCTGGGTGACTTTCAACCCTGTGTTATTTGTCTAATATCAATCAATCTTTATACTACTAAACATCCTTCAAATCAAACAAGTTTGATATCAATTAAGGGCTTGGATTTCACCCTGTCACGTGACCAAGTCACTACTTTTAATCCTGAAACATTAGCTTATAATCTAGCATTCCATACAACCGTCTGACTGGCCATCAGGTCAACAAACGCCCAAAAGTTAATGTAATGTTGTGACTGATTTCAAAGGACAGCTTTGTCTTGTTCAGATCAGTGACCCCTTAATGTAAAGATAAGATTGAAAGCTTTCCAATGAGGGCTTCCATGTTCAGATTGAACTTTGCTGTCATGATCTGCAGCCTGTTGAGCTCTGTATTTTTTTTCAGCTTTCCTGGCTGACTTTCAACCCTGTGTTATTTGTCTAATATCAATCAATCTTTATACTACTAAACATCCTTCAAATCAAACAAGTTTGATATCAATTACAAGCTTGGTTTTTACCCTGTCACGTGACCAAGTCACTACATTTAATCCTGAAACATTAGCTTATAATCTAGCATTCCATACAACCCTCTGACTGGCCATCAGGTCAACAAACACACAAAAGTTAATGTCATGTTGTGACTGATTTAAAAGGACTGCTTTGTCTTGTTCAGATAAGTGACCCCTCAATGTAAAGATAAGATTGAAAGCTTTCCAATGAGGGCTTCCATGTTCAGATTGAAGTTTGCTGTCATGATCTGCAGCCTGTTGAGCTCTGTATTTTTTTCAGCTTTCCTGGCTGGCTTTCAACCCTGTGTTATTTGTCTAATATCAATCAATCTTTATACTACTAAACATCCTTCAAATCAAACAAGTTTGATATCAATGAAGGGCTTGGATTTCACCCTGTCACTTGACCAAGTCACTAATTGTTATCCCAAAACATTAGCTTATAATCCTGCATTCCATACAACCCTCTGACTGGCCATCAGGTCAAAAAACGCACAAAACTTAAGATCATGTTTTGAACGATTTAAAAGGACTGCTTTGTCTTGTTCAGATAAGAGACCCTACAATGTAAAGATAAGATTGAATGCTTTCCAATGAGGGCTTCCATGTTCAGATTGAATTTTGCTGTCAAGATCTGCAGCCTGTTGAGTTCTTTGTCATTTTAGCTGACCTGGCAGACTTTCAACCCTGTGTTATTTGTCTAATATCAATCCATCTTTCAACTACTAAACATCCTTCAAATCAAACAAGTTTGATATTGAATCAGAGCTTGGATTTCACCCTGTCACGTGACCAAGTCACTACATTTAATCCTGAAACATTAGTTTATAATCTAGCATTCCATACAACCGTTGGACTGGCCATCAGGTCAACAAACACACAAAAGTTGATGTCATGTTGTGACTGATTTAAAAGGACTGCTTTGTCTGATTCAGATCAGTGACCCCTCAATGTAAAGATATGATTGAAAGCTTTCCAATGAGGGCTTCCATGTTCAGATTGAATTTTGCTGTCATGATCTGCAGCCTGTTGAGCTCTGTGTCATTTCCGCTGACCTGACTGACTTTCAACCCTGTGTTATTTGTCTAATATCAATCAATCTTTATACTACTAAACATCCTTCAAATCAAACAAGTTTGATATCAATGAAGGGCTTGGATTTCACCCTGTCACGTGACGAAGTCACTAATTGTTATCCAAAAACATTAGCTTATAATCTAGCATTCCATACAACCCTCTGACTGGCCATCAGGTCAACAAACGCAAAAAAGTTAATGTCATGTTTTGACTGATTTAAAAGGACAGCTTTGTCTGATTCAGATAAGTGACCCCTCAATGTAAAGATAAGATTGAAAGCTTTCCAATGAGGGCTTCCATGTTCAGATTGAATTTTGCTGTCAAGATCCACAGCCTGTTGAGTTCTTTTTCATTTTAGCTGACCTGGCTGACTTTCACCCCTGTTATTTCTCTAATATCAATCAATCTTTATACTACTAAACATCCTTCAAATCAAACAAGTTTGATATCAAATCAGAGCTTGGATTTCACCCTGTCACGTGACCAAGTCACTAATTGTTATCCAAAAACATTAGCTTATAATCTAGCATTCTATACAACCTTCTGACTGGCCATCAGGTCAACAAAGGCAAAAAAGTTAAGATCATGTTTTGAACGATTTAAAAGGACAGCTTTGTCTTGTTCAGATAAGTGACCCCTCAATGTACAGATAAGATTGAAAGCTTTCCAATGAGGGCTTCCATGTTCAGATTGAATTTTGCTGTCATGATCTGCAGCCTGTTGAGCTCTTTGTCATTTTAGCTGACCTGGCTAACTTTCACCCCTGTGTTATTTGTCTAATATCAATCAATCTTTATACTACTAAACATCCTTCAAATCAAACAAGTTTGATATCAAATCAGAGCTTGGATTTCACCCTGTCACGTGACCAAGTCACTACATTTAATCCTGAAACATTAGCTTATAATCTAGCATTCCATACAACCCTCTGACTGGCCATCAGGTCAACAAAGGCAAAAAAGTTAATGTCATGTTTTGACTGATTTAAAAGGACAGCTTTGTCTGATTCAGATAAGTGACCCCTCAATCTAAAGATAAGATTGAAAGCTTTCCAATGAGGGCTTTCATGTTCAGATTGAATTTTGCTGTCATGATCTGCAGCCTGTTGAGCTCTGTATTTTTTTCAGCTTTCCTGGCTGACTTTCAACCCTGTTATTTCTCTAATATCAATCAATCTTTATACTACTAAACATCCTTCAAATCAAACAAGTTGATATCAATTAAGGGCTTGGATTTCACCCTGTCACGTGACCAAGTCACTAATTGTTATCCAAAAACATTAGCTTATAATCTAGCATTCTATACAACCATCTGACTGGCCATCAGGTCAACAAACACAAAAGTTAAGATCATGTTTTGAACGATTTAAAAGGACTGCTTTGTCTTGTTCAGATAAGTGACCCCTCAATGTAAAGATAAGATTGAAAGCTTTCCAATGAGGGCTTCCATGTTCAGATTGAATTTTGCTGTCATGATCTGCAGCCTGTTGAGCTCTGTATTTTTTTCAGATTTCCTGGCTGACTTTCAACCCTGTGTTATTTGTCTAATATCAATCAATCTTTATACTACTAAACATCCTTCAAATCAAACAAGTTTGATGTCGAATCAGAGCTCGGATTTCACCCTGTCACGTGACCAAGTCACTCATTGTTATCCTGAAACATTAGCTTATAATCTAGCATTCCATACAACCGTCTGACTGGCCATCAGGTCAACAAACACACAAAAGTTCTTGTCATGTTTTGAACGATTTAAAAGGACTGCTTTGTCTTGTTCAGATAAGTGACCCCTCAATGTGTAGATAAGATTGAAAGCTTTCCAATGAGGGCTTCCATGTTCAGATTGAATTTTGCTGTCAAGATCTGCAGCCTGTTGAGTTCTTTGTCATTTTAGCTGACCTGGCTGACTTTCAACCCTGTGTTATTTGTCTAATATCAATCAATCTTTCAACTACTAAACATCCTTCAAATCAAACAAGTTTGATATCAAATCAGAGCTTGGATTTCACCCTGTCACGTGACCAAGTCACTTCATTTAATCCTGAAACATTAGCTTATAATCTAGCATTCCATACAACCCTCTGACTGGCCATCAGGTCAACAAACACACAAAAGTTCTTGTCATGTTTTGACTGATTTAAAAGGACTGCTTTGTCTTGTTCAGATAAGTGACCCCTCAATGTAAAGATAAGATTGAAAGCTTTCCAATGAGGGCTTCCATGTTCAGATTGAATTTTGCTGTCATGATCTGCAGCCTGTTGAGCTCTGTATTTTTTTCAGATTTCCTGGCTGACTTTCAACCCTGTGTTATTTGTCTAATATCAATCAATCTTTATACTACTAAACATCCTTCAAATCAAACAAGTTTGATGTCGAATCAGAGCTCGGATTTCACCCTGTCACGTGACCAAGTCACTCATTGTTATCCTGAAACATTAGCTTATAATCTAGCATTCCATACAACCGTCTGACTGGCCATCAGGTCAACAAACGCACAAAAGTTAATGTCATGTTTTGAACGATTTAAAAGGACTGCTTTGTCTTGTTCAGATAAGTGACCCCTCAATGTGTAGATAAGATTGAAAGCTTTCCAATGAGGGCTTCCATGTTCAGATTGAATTTTGCTGTCAAGATCTGCAGCCTGTTGAGTTCTTTGTCATTTTAGCTGACCTGGCTGACTTTCAACCCTGTGTTATTTGTCTAATATCAATCAATCTTTCAACTACTAAACATCCTTCAAATCAAACAAGTTTGATATCAAATCAGAGCTTGGATTTCACCCTGTCACGTGACCAAGTCACTTCATTTAATCCTGAAACATTAGCTTATAATCTAGCATTCCATACAACCGTCTGACTGGCCATCAGGTCAACAAACACACAAAAGTTCTTGTCATGTTTTGAACGATTTAAAAGGACTGCTTTGTCTTGTTCAGATAAGTGACCCCTCAATGTAAAGATAAGATTGAAAGCTTTCCAATGAGGGCTTCCATGTTCAGATTGAATTTTGCTGTCATGATCTGCAGCCTGTTGAGCTCTGTATTTTTTTCAGATTTCCTGGCTGACTTTCAACCCTGTGTTATTTGTCTAATGTCAATCAATCTTTATACTACTAAACATCCTTCAAATCAAACAAGTTTGATATCAATTAAGGGCTTGGATTTCACCCTGTCATGTGACCAAGTCACTCATTGTTATCCAAAAACATTAGCTTATAATCTAGCATTCCATACAACCGTCTGACTGGCCATCAGGTCAACAAACACACAAAAGTAAAGATCATGTTTTGAACGATATAAAAGGACAGCTTTGTCTGATTCAGATCAGTGACCCCTCAATGTAAAGATAAGATTGAAAGCTTTCCAATGAGGGCTTCCATGTTCAGGTTGAATTTTGCTGTCATGATCTGCAGCCTGTTGAGTTCTGTATTTTTTGCGCTTTCCTGGCTGACTTTCACCCCTGTGTTATTTGTCTAATGTCAATCAATCTTTATACTACTAAACATCCTTCAAATCAAACAAGTTTGATATCAATGAAGGGCTTGGATTTCGCCCTGTCATGTGACCAAGTCACTACATTTAATCCTGAAACATTAGCTTATAATCTAGCATTCCATACAACCCTCTGACTGGCCATCAAGTCAACAAACACACAAAAGTTGATGTCATGTTGTGACTGATTTAAAAGGACTGCTTTGTCTGAATTTAATCAGTGACCCCTTATTGTAAAGATAAGATTGAACGCTTTCCAATGAGGGCTTCCATGTTCAGATTGAATTTTGCTGTCATGATCTGCAGCCTGTTGAGTTCTTTGTCATTTTAGCTGACCTGGCTGACTTTCAACCCTGTGTTATTTGTCTAATGTCAATCAATCTTTATACTACTAAACATCCTTCAAATCAAACAAGTTTGATATCAATTAAGGGCTTGGATTTCACCCTGTCACGTGACCAAGTCACTAATTGTTATTCCAAAACATTAGCTTATAATCTAGCATTCCATACAACCGTCTAACTGGCCATCAGGTCAACAAACGCACAAAAGTTAATGTCATGTTTTGAACGATTTAAAAGGACTGCTTTGTCTTGTTCAGATAAGTGACCCCTCAATGTGTAGATAAGATTGAAAGCTTTCCAATGAGGGCTTCCATGTTCAGATTGAATTTTGCTGTCATGATCTGCAGCCTGTTGAGTTCTTTGTCATTTTAGCTGACCTGGCTGACTTTCAACCCTGTGTTATTTGTCTAATATCAATCAATCATTATACTACTAAACATCCTTCAAATCAAACAAGTTTGATATCAAATCAGAGCTTGGATTTCACCCTGTCACGTGACCAAGTCACTAATTGTTATCCAAAAACATTAGCTTTTAATCCTGCATTCCATACAACTCTCTGACTGGCCATCAGGTCAACAAACGCCCAAAAGTTAATGTCATGTTTTGACTGATTTAAAAGGACTGCTTTGTCTTGTTCAGATAAGTGACCCCTCAATGTAAAGATAAAATTGAAAGCTTTCCAATGAGGGCTTCCATGTTCAGATTGAATTTTGCTGTCATGATCTGCAGCATGTTGAGTTCTTTGTCATTTCCGCTGACCTGACTGACTTTCAACCCTGTGTTATTTGTCTAATGTCAATCAATCTTTATACTACTAAACATCCTTCAAATCAAACAAGTTTGATATCAAATCAGAGATTGGATTTCACCCTGTCACGTGACCAAGTCACTCATTGTTATCCAAAAACATTAGCTTATAATCTAGCATTCCATACAACCGTCTGACTGGCCATTAGGTCAACGAACGCACAAAAATTAAGATCATGTTTTGACTGATTTAAAAGGACTGCTTTGTCTTATTCAGATAAGTGACCCCTCAATGTAAAGATAAGATTGAAAGCTTTCCAATGAGGGCTTCCATGTTCAGATTGAATTTTGCTGTCATGATCTGCAGCCTGTTGAGCTATTTGTCATTTTAGCTGACCTGGCTGACCTTCACCCCTGTGTTATTTGTCTAATATCAATCAATCTTTATACTACTAAACATCCTTCAAATCAAACAAGTTTGATATCAATGAAGGGCTTGGATTTCACCCTGTCACGTGACCAAGTCACTACTTTTAATCATGAAACATTAGCTAATAATCCTGCATCCCATACAACCGTCTGACTGGCCATCAGGTCAACAAACGCACAAAAGTTAAGATCATGTTTTGAACGATTTAAAAGGACAGCTTTGTCTTGTTCAGATAAGTGACCCCTCAATGTAAAGATAAGATTGAAAGCTTTTCAATGAGGGCTTCCATGTTCAGATTGAATTTTGCTGTCATGATCTGCAGCCTGTTGAGCTCTGTATTTATTTCAGCTTTCCTGGCTGACTTTCAACCCTGTGTTATTTGTCTAACATCAATCAATCATTATACTACTAAACATCCTTCAAATCAAACAAGTTTGATATCAATTAAGGGCTTGGATTTCACCCTGTCACGTGACCAAGTCACTAATTGTTATCCCAAAACATTAGCTTATAATCCTGCATTCCATACAACCCTCTGACTGGCCATCAGGTCAACAAACGCCCAAAAGTTAATGTCATGTTTTGACTGATTTAAAAGGACTGCTTTGTCTTGTTCAGATAAGTGACCCCTCAATGTAAAGATATGAATGAAAGCTTTCCAATGAGGGCTCCCATGTCCAGATTGAATTTTGCTGTCATGATCTGCAGCCTGTTGAGCTCTGTATTTTTTTCAGCTTTCCTGGCTGACTTTCAACCCTGTGTTATTTGTCTAATATCAATCAATCTTTATACTACTAAACATCCTTCAAATCAAACAAGTTTGATATCAAATCAGAGCTTGGATTTCACCCTGTCACGTGACCAAGTCACTAATTGTTATCCAAAAACATTAGCTTATCATCTAGCATTCCATACAACCCTCTGACTGGCCATCAGGTCAACAAACACACAAAAGTTAATGTCATGTTGTGACTGATTTAAAAGGACTGCTTTGTCTTGTTCAGATAAGTGACCCCTCAATGTAAAGATAAGATTGAAAGCTTTCCAATGAGGGCTTCCATGTCCAGATTGAATTTTGCTGTCAAGATCTGCAGCCTGTTGAGTTCTTTGTCATTTTAGCTGACCTGGCTGACTTTCAACCCTGTGTTATTTGTCTAATATCAATCAATCTTTATACTACTAAACATCCTTCAAATCAAACAAGTTTGATATCAAATCAGAGCTTGGATTTCACCCTGTCACGTGACCAAGTCACTACATTTAATCCTGAAACATTAGCTTATAATCTAGCATTCCATACAACCCTCTGACTGGCCATCAGGTCAACAAACGCACAAAAGTTAAGATAATGTTTTGACTGATTTAAAAGGACTGCTTTGTCTTGTTCAGATAAGTGACGCCTTAATGTAAAGATAAGATTGAAAGCTTTCCAATGAGGGCTTCCATGTTCAGATTGAATTTTGCTGTCATGATCTGCAGCCTGTTGAGCTCTGTATTTTTTTCAGCTTTCCTGGCTGACTTTCAACTCTGTGTTATTTGTCTAATATCAATCAATCTTTATACTACTAAACATCCTTCAAATCAAACAAGTTTGATATCAATTACAAGCTTGGTTTTTACCCTGTCACGTGACCAAGTCACTACATTTAATCCTGAAACATTAGCTTATAATCTAGCATTCCATACAACCGTCTGACTGGCCATCAGGTCAACAAACGCCCAAAAGTTAATGTAATGTTGTGACTGATTTAAAAGGACAGCTTTGTCTAGGTCAGATCAGTGACCCCACAATGTAAAGATAAGATTGAAAGCTTTCCAATGAGGGCTTCCATGTTCAGATTGAATTTTGCTGTCAAGATCTGCAGCCTGTTGAGTTCTATGTCATTTTAGCTGACCTGGCTGACTTTCAACCCTGTGTTATTTGTCTAATATCAATCAATCTTTCAACTACTAAACATCCTTCAAATCAAACAAGTTTGATATCAATTAAGGGCTTGGATTTCACCCTGTCACGTGACCAAGTCACTACATTTAATCCTGAAACATTAGCTTATAATCTAGCATTCCATACAACCGTCTGACTGGCCATCAGGTCAACAAACGCCCAAAAGTTAATGTAATGTTTTGACTGATTTAAAAGAACAGCTTTGTCTTAATTAGATGAGTGACCCCTCAATGTAACGATAAGATTGAAAGCTTTCCAATGAGGGCTTCCATGTTCAGATTGAATTTTGCTGTCATGATCTGCAGCCTGTTGAGCTCTGTATTTTTTTCAGCTTTCCTGGCTGACTTTCAACCCTGTGTTATTTGTCTAATATCAATCAATCTTTATACTACTAAACATCCTTCAAATCAAACAAGTTTGATATCAATGAAGGGCTTGGATTTCACCCTGTCACGTGACCAAGTCACTAATTGTTATCCCAAAACATTAGCTTATAATCCTGCATTCCATACAACCCTCTGACTGGCCATCAGGTCAACAAACGCCCAAAAGTTAATGTCATGTTTTGACTGATTTAAAAGGACAGCTTTGTCTTGTTCAGATAAGTGACCCCTCAATGTAAAGATAAGATTGAAAGCTTTCCAATGCGGTCTTCCATGTCCAGATTGAATTTTGCTGTCATGATCTGCAGCCTGTTGAGCTCTGTATTTTTTTCAGCTTTCCTGGCTGACTTTCAACCCTGTGTTATTTGTCTAATATCAATCAATCTTTATACTACTAAACATCCTTCAAATCAAACAAGTTTGATATCAAATCAGAGCTTGGATTTCACCCTGTCACGTGACCAAGTCACTCATTGTTATCCAAAAACATTAGCTTATAATCTAGCATTCCATACAACCGTCTGACTGGCATCAGGTCAACAAATGCCCAAAAGTTAAGATCATGTTTTGAACGATTTAAAAGGACTGCTTTGTCTGATTCAGATAAGTGACCCCTCAATGTAAAGATAAGATTATAAGCTTTCCAATGAGGGCTTCCATGTTCAGATTGAATTTTGCTGTCATGATCTGCAGCCTGTTGAGCTCTGTATTTTTTTTCAGCTTTCCTGGCTTATTTTCAACCCTGTGTTATTTGTCTAATATCAATCAATCTTTATACTACTAAACATCCCTCAAATCAAACAAGTTTGATATCAAATCAGAGCTTGGATTTCACCCTGTCACGTGACCAAGTCACTACTTTTAATCGTGAAACATTAGCTTATAATCTAGCATTCCATACAACCCTCTGACTGGCCATCAGGTCAACAAACACACAAAAGTTCTTGTCATGTTTTGACTGATTTAAAAGGACTGCTTTGTCTTGTTCAGATAAGTGACCCCTCAATGTAAAGATAAGATTGAAAGCTTTCCAATGAGGGCTTCCATGTTCAGATTGAATTTTGCTGTCATGATCTGCAGCCTGTTGAGCTCTGTATTTTTTTTCAGCTTTCCTGGCTGACTTTCAACCCTGTGTTATTTGTCTAATATCAATCAATCTTTCAACTACTAAACATCCTTCAAATCAAACAAGTTTGATATCAATTAAGGGTTTGGATTTCACCCTGTCACGTGACAAAGTCACTAATTGTTATCCCAAAACATTAGCTTATAATCTAGCATTCCATACAACCCTCTGACTGGCCATCAGGTCAACAAACACACAAAAGTTAATGTCATGTTGTGACTGATTTAAAAGGACTGCTTTGTCTTGTTCAGATAAGTGACCCCTCAATGTAAAGATAAGATTGAAAGCTTTCCAATGAGGGCTTCCATGTTCAGATTGAATTTTGCTGTCAAGATCTGCAGCCTGTTGAGTTCTTTGTCATTTTAGCTGACCTGGCTGACTTTCAACCCTGTGTTATTTGTCTAACATCAATCAATCTTTATACTACTAAACATCCTTCAAATCAAACAAGTTTGATATCAATTAAGGGCTTGGATTTCACCCTGTCATGTGACCAAGTCACTACTTTTAATCCTGAAACATTAGCTAATAATCCTGCATCCCATACAGCTGTCTGACTGGCCATCAGGTCAACAAATGCACAAAAGTTAATGTCATGTTTTGACTGATTTAAAAGGACAGCTTTGTCTTGTTCAGATAAGTGACCCCTTAATGTAAAGATAAGATTGAAAGCTTTCCAATGAGGGCTTCCATGTTCAGATTGAATTTTGCTGTCATGATCTGCAGCCTGTTGAGCTCTGTATTTTTTTCAGCTTTCCTGGCTGACTTTCAACCCTGTGTTATTTGTCTAATATCAATCAATCTTTATACTACTAAACGTCCTTCAAATCAAACAAGTTTGATATCAATTACAAGCTTGGTTTTTACCCTATCACGTGACCAAGTCACTACATTTAATCCTGAAACATTAGCTTATAATCTAGCATTCCATACAACCGTCTGACTGGCCATCAGGTCAACAAACGCCCAAAAGTTAATGTAATGTTGTGACTAATTTAAAAGGACAGCTTTGTCTTGGTCAGATCAGTGACCCCACAATGTAAAGATAAGATTGAAAGCTTTCCAATGAGGGCTTCCATGTTCAGATTGAATTTTGCTGTCAAGATCTGCAGCCTGTTGAGTTCTTTGTCATTTTAGCTGACCTGGCTGACTTTCAACCCTGTGTTATTTGTCTAATATCAATCAATCTTTATACTACTAAACATCCTTCAAATCAAACAAGTTTGATATCAAATCAGAGCTTGGATTTCACCCTGTCACGTGACCAAGTCACTACATTTAATCCTGAAACATTAGCTTTTAATCCTGTATTCCATACAACCCTCTGACTGGCCATCAGGTCAACAAACGCCCAAAAGTTAATGTCATGTTTTGACTGATTTAAAAGGACTGCTTTGTCTGAATTTAATCAGTGACCCCTCAATGTAAAGATAAGATTGAAAGCTTTCCAATGAGGGCTTCCATGTTCAGATTTAATTTTGCTGTCATGATCTGCAGCCTGTTGAGCTCTGTATTTTTTTTCAGCTTTCCTGGCTGACTTTCAACCCTGTGTTATTTGTCTAATATCAATCAATCTTTATACTACTAAACATCCTTCAAATCAAACAAGTTTGATATCAAATCAGAGCTTGGATTTCACCCTGTCACGTGACCAAGTCACTAATTGTAATCCAAAAACATTAGCTTTTAATCCTGTATTCCATACAACCCTCTGACTGGCCATCAGGTCAACAAATGCCCAAAAGTTAATGTCATGTTTTGACTGATTTAAAAGGACTGCTTTGTCTTGTTCAGATAAGTGACCCCTCAATGTAAAGATAAGATTGAAAGCTGTCCAAAGAGGGCTTCCATGTTCAGATTGAATTTTGCTGTCATGATCTGCAGCCTGTTGAGTTCTTTGTCATTTTAGCTGACCTGGCTGACTTTCAACGCTGTGTTATTTGTCTAATATCAATCAATCTTTATACTCCTAAACATCCTTCAAATCAAACAAGTTTGATATCAAATCAGAGCTTGGATTTCACCCTGTCACGTGACCAAGTCACTCATTGTTATCCAAAAACATTAGCTAATAATCTAGCATTCCATACAACCGTCTGACTGGCCATCAGGTCAACAAATGCCCAAAAGTTAAGATCATGTTTTGAACGATTTAAAAGGACAGCTTTGTCTGATTCAGATAAGTGACCCCTCAATGTAAAGATAAGATTATAAGCTTTCCAATGAGGGCTTCCATGTTCAGATTGAATTTTGCTGTCATGATCTGCAGCCTGTTGAGCTCTGTATTTTTTTCAGCTTTCCTGGCTGACTTTCAACCCTGTGTTATTTGTCTAATATCAATCAATCTTTCAACTACTAAACATTCTTCAAATCAAACAAGTTTGATATCAAATCAGGGCTTGGATTTCACCCTGTCACGTGACCAAGTCACTCATTGTTATCCAAAAACATAAGCTTATAATCTAGTATCCATACAACCGTCTGACTGGCCATCAGGTCAACAAACGCACAAAAGTTAAGATCATGTTTTGAACGATTTAAAAGGACTGCTTTGTCTGATTCAGATCAGTGACCCCTCAATGTAAAGATAAGATTGAAAGCTTTCCAATGAGGGCTTCCATGTTCAAAAAGAATTTTGCTGTCATGATCTGCAGCCTGTTGAGCTCTGTATTTTTTTTCAGCTTTCCTGGCTGACTTTCAACCCTGTGTTATTTGTCTAATATCAATCAATCTTTATACTACTAAACATCCTTCAAATCAAACAGGTTTGATATCAATTAAAAGTTTGGTTTTTACCCTGTCACGTGACGAAGTCACTACTTTTTATCCTGAAACATTAGCTTATAATCTAGCATTCCATACAACCGTCTGACTGGCCATCAGGTCAACAAATGCCCAAAAGTTAATGTCATGTTTTGACTGATTTAAAAGGACTGCTTTGTCTTGTTCAGATAAGTGACCCCTCAATGTAAAGATAAGATTGAAAGCTTTCCAATGAGGGCTTCCATGTTCAGATTGAATTTTGCTGTCATGATCTGCAGCCTGTTGAGCTCTGTATTTTTTTCAGCTTTCCTGACTGACTTTCAACCCTGTGTTATTTGTCTAACATCAATCAATCTTTATACTACGAAACATCCTTCAAATCAAACAAGTTTGATATCAAATCAGAGCTTGGATTTCACCCTGTCATGTGACAAAGTCACTCATTGTTATCCTGAAACATTAGCTTATAATCTAGCATTCCATACAACCGTCTGACTGGTCATCAGGTCAACAAACGCACAAAAGTTAAGATCCTGTTTTGAACGATTTAAAAGGACTGCTTTGTCTGATTCAGATCAGTGACCCCTCAATGTAAAGATAAGATTGAAAGCTTTCCAATGAGGGCTTCCATGTTCAGATTGAATTTTGCTGTCATGATCTGCAGCCTGTTGAGCTCTGTATTTTTTTTCAGCTTTCCTGGCTGACTTTCAACCCTGTGTTATTTGTCTAATATCAATCAATCTTTATACTACTAAACATCCTTCAAATCAAACAAGTTTGATATCAAATCAGAGCTTGGATTTCACCCTGTCACGTGACCAAGTCACTAATTGTAATCCAAAAACATTAGCTTTTAATCCTGTATTCCATACAACCCTCTGACTGGCCATCAGGTCAACAAATGCCCAAAAGTTAATGTCATGTTTTGACTGATTTAAAAGGACTGCTTTGTCTTGTTCAGATAAGTGACCCCTCAATGTAAAGATAAGATTGAAAGCTGTCCAAAGAGGGCTTCCATGTTCAGATTGAATTTTGCTGTCATGATCTGCAGCCTGTTGAGCTCTGTATTTTTTTCAGCTTTCCTGGCTGACATTCAACCCTGTGTTATTTGTCTAATATGAATCAATCTTTATACTACTAAACAACCTTCAAATCAAACAAGTTTGATATCAATTAAGGGCTTGGATTTCACCCTGTCACGTGACCAAGTCACTACTTTTAATCCTGAAACATTAGCTTATAATCTAGCATTCCATACAACCGTCTGACTGGCCATCAGGTCAACAAACACACAAAAGTTCTTGTCATGTTTTGACTGATTTAAAAGGACAGCTTTGTCTTGTTCAGATAAGTGACCCCTCAATGTAAAGATAAGGTTGAAAGCTTTCCAATGAGGGCTTCCATGTTCAGATTGAATTTTGCTGTCATGATCTGCAGCCTGTTGAGCTCTGTATTTTTTTCAGCTTTCCTGGCTGACTTTCAACCCTGTGTTATTTGTCTAATATCAATCAATCTTTATACTACTAAACATCCTTCAAATCAAACAAGTTTGATATCAAATCAGAGCTTGGATTTCACCTTGTCACGTGACCAAGTCACTCATTGTTATCCAAAAACATTAGCTTATAATCTAGCATTCAATACAACCGTCTGACTGGCCATCAGGTCAACAAACAAACAAAAGTTAATGTCATGTTTTGACTGATTTAAAAGGACTGCTTTGTCTTGTTCAGATAAGTGACCCCTCAATGTAAAGATATGATTGAAAGCTTTCCAATGAGGGCTTCCATGTTCAGATTGAATTTTGCTGTCAAGATCTGCAGCCTGTTGAGTTCTTTGTCATTTTAGCTGACCTGGCTGACTTTCAACCCTGTGTTATTTGTCTAATATCAATCAATCTTTATACTACTAAACATCCTTCAAATCAAACAAGTTTGATATCAAATCAGAGCTTGGATTTCACCCTGTCACGTGACCAAGTCACTACATTTAATCCTGAAACATTAGCTTATAATCTAGCATTCCATACAACCCTCTGACTGGCCATCAGGTCAACAAACGCACAAAAGTTAATGTCATGTTTTGACTGATTTAAAAGGACAGCTTTGTCTTGTTCAGATAAGTGACCCCTCAATGTAAAGATAAGATTGAAAGCTTTCCAATGCGGTCTTCCATGTTCAGATTGAATTTTGCTGTCATGATCTGCAGCCTGTTGAGTTCTTTGTCATTTTAGCTGACCTGGCTGACTTTCAACCCTGTGTTATTTGTCTAACATCAATCAATCTTTATACTACTAAACATCCTTCAAATCAAACAAGTTTGATATCAATTAAGGGCTTGGATTTCACCCTGTCATGTGACCAAGTCACTACTTTTAATCCTGAAACATTAGCTAATAATCCTGCATCCCATACAACTGTCTGACTGGCCATCAGGTCAACAAATGCACAAAAGTTAATGTCATGTTTTGACTGATTTAAAAGGACAGCTTTGTCTTGTTCAGATAAGTGACCCCTTAATGTAAAGATAAGATTGAAAGCTTTCCAATGAGGGCTTCCATGTTCAGATTGAATTTTGCTGTCATGATCTGCAGCCTGTTGAGCTCTGTATTTTTTTCAGCTTTCCTGGCTGACTTTCAACCCTGTGTTATTTGTCTAATATCAATCAATCTTTATACTACTAAACATCCTTCAAATCAAACAAGTTTGATATCAATTACAAGCTTGGTTTTTACCCTATCACGTGACCAAGTCACTACATTTAATCCTGAAACATTAGCTTATAATCTAGCATTCCATACAACCGTCTGACTGGCCATCAGGTCAACAAACGCCCAAAAGTTAATGTAATGTTGTGACTAATTTAAAAGGACAGCTTTGTCTTGGTCAGATCAGTGACCCCACAATGTAAAGATAAGATTGAAAGCTTTCCAATGAGGGCTTCCATGTTCAGATTGAATTTTGCTGTCAAGATCTGCAGCCTGTTGAGTTCTTTGTCATTTTAGCTGACCTGGCTGACTTTCAACCCTGTGTTCATTGTCTAATATCAATCAATCTTTCAACTACTAAACATCCTTCAAATCAAACAAGTTTGATATCAATTAAGGGCTTGGATTTCACCCTGTCACGTGACCAAGTCACTACATTTAATCCTGAAACATTAGCTTATAATCTAGCATTCCATACAACCCTCTGACTGGCCATCAGGTCCACAAACGCACAAAAGTTAATGTCATGTTTTGACTGATTTAAAAGGACAGCTTTGTCTTGTTCAGATAAGTGACCCCTCAATGTACAGATAAGATTGAAAGCTGTCCAAAGAGGGCTTCCATGTTCAGATTGAATTTTGCTGTCATGATCTGCAGCCTGTTGAGCTCTGTATTTTTTTCAGCTTTCCTGGCTGACTTTCAACCCTGTGTTATTTGTCTAATATGAATCAATCTTTATACTACTAAACAACCTTCAAATCAAACAAGTTTGATATCAATGAAGGGCTTGGATTTCACCCTGTCACGTGACCAAGTCACTAATTGTTATCCCAAAACATTAGCTTATAATCCTGCATTCAATACAACCGTCTGACTGGCCATCAGGTCAACAAACAAACAAAAGTTAATGTCATGTTTTGACTGATTTAAAAGGACTGCTTTGTCTTGTTCAGATAAGTGACCCCTCAATGTAAAGATAAGATTGAAAGCTTTCCAATGAGGGCTTCCATGGTCAGATTGAATTTTGCTGTCATGATCTGCAGCATGTTGAGTTCTTTGTCATTTTAAATGACCTGGCTGACTTTCAACGCTGTGTTATTTGTCTAATATCAATCAATCTTTATACTCCTAAACATCCTTCAAATCAAACAAGTTTGATATCAAATCAGAGCTTGGATTTCACCCTGTCACGTGACCAAGTCACTCATTGTTATCCAAAAACATTAGCTTATAATCTAGCATTCCATACAACCGTCTGACTGGCCATCAGGTCAACAAATGCCCAAAAGTTAAGATCATGTTTTGAACGATTTAAAAGGACTGCTTTGTCTGATTCAGATAAGTGACCCCTCAATGTAAAGATAAGATTATAAGCTTTCCAATGAGGGCTTCCATGTTCAGATTGAATTTTGCTGTCATGATCTGCAGCCTGTTGAGCTCTGTATTTTTTTTCAGCTTTCCTGGCTGACTTTCAACCCTGTGTTATTTGTCTAATATCAATCAATCTTTATACTACTAAACATCCTTCAAATCAAACAAGTTTGATATCAAATCAGAGCTTGGATTTCACCCTTTCATGTGACCAAGTCACTAATTGTTATCCAAAAACATTAGCTTTTAATCCTGCATTCCATACAACTCTCTGACTGGCCATCAGGTCAACAAATGCCCAAAAGTTAATGTCATGTTTTGACTGATTTAAAAGGACTGCTTTGTCTTGTTCAGATAAGTGACCCCTCAATGTAAAGATAAGATTGAAAGCTGTCCAAAGAGGGCTTCCATGTTCAGATTGAATTTTGCTGTCATGATCTGCAGCCTGTTGAGTTCTTTGTCATTTTAGCTGACCTGACTGACTTTCAACCCTGTGTTATTTGTCTAATATCAATCAATCTTTCAACTACTAAACATCCTTCAAATCAAACAAGTTTGATATCAAATCAGAGCTTGGATTTCACCCTGTCACGTGACCAAGTCACTTCATTTAATCCTGAAACATTAGCTTATAATCTAGCATTCCATACAACCGTCTGACTGGCCATCAGGTCAACAAACACACAAAAGTTCTTGTCATGTTTTGACTGATTTAAAAGGACTGCTTTGTCTTGTTCAGATAAGTGACCCCTCAATGTAAAGATAAGATTGAAAGCTTTCCAATGAGGGCTTCCATGTTCAGATTGAATTTTGCTGTCATGATCTGCAGCCTGTTGAGTTCTTTGTCATTTTAGCTGACCTGGGGGGTATTCCACGAAGCTGGCTAAAGAAGGCTGGGCTATCGCCGGTAAGCGTGGCTTGAATAAGCTGCCACTTTAATCTTAGCTGCAAGTCGTTCCACTAACGAGGCTCAGCTGATTTTCAGAGACGCTTATTCAAGCCAGGCTGATCTAAGCTGCGGCTAAGCGCGTGTCCGCGGTAGATAAAAAGCCCCGACGTGTCGATTGTCGAAATGACCAAATCATGTCAAAACCGAGAGCGGAGATGTTTCCCTCAGCGGAGAAAACACTCCTACATGGAGTCGTATGATGACTACAAAATGAAAATCACATAAAAGGGTGACACGGTGGCAATTAATAAAGCCAGAGACGCTGCTGGTTCAAGAATATCATGCTTATGTGTCAAATCAACACTGACTGTTTCTGCTGAGTTTGATGACCCTTTTTCTTCTCACTCTGAAGCTCCTCACACTGCTGTGGCCCAGAGGAGATTGGTCTTGATTAAATTAAAGCTGTTCATATATATAGGCCTATATACTTCATGGGGTGATGTTTCATCAAACACTGACTAAAACAGCAGAAAAAGACATGTAGATGAGATGTCTTTTTTTTTCTTATTAAAGATGATTCAGCTGTCAGATGAGATGTGTCAGTGATACAGTGCCCTATATTTAAATAAGGAGGAAGACACAAAGTTATGTCACCATGTGGAATCACCTTTACATTATCATCATGATCAGAACGGACCGCCGGTAAAGGAGGGTATTTCTATGGAAAATTGTGGCTGTTGTCACCTTTTATATCATAAGACAATTTGTGCTTTTATTCTGTTATATGTTGACTGTACTTTGAGGGTGACAGAAGAAAGAAAATCGTTATTTCAAATAGTTACCACAAGTGGGATCGAACCCACGCCACAAATAAAGCATGGATCACCGTGCGTCAGTGCCCTACTCTCTAACCTCTCAGCCACCAACTTTCCTACCGTATAGTTAGACAGTCTAGTATCTGACATGTCTTGACTCACGGTTATTCCAGTCTAGTATAACTGGGGCGGTTCACCTGTCAAAGGATCACGCAGGTGTCCTAAAGCGAGCTCAGGGAAGACGGAAACCTCCCGTGGAGCTGAAGGACAAAAGCTCGCTTGATCTTGATTTTCAGTATGAATACGGACCGTGAAAGCGGAGCCTCACGATCCTTCTCACTTTTTGGTTTTTAGCAGGTGTCAGAAAAGTTACCAAAAGGTCTCAGTTTATGTTTCTGAACAAGAACATCATCTATTACAGATATAGATTAATTTAATGTGACACCTGCAGTTCACAAGGCGTCTTTTAGAAGCCGGTCTGACCTTCTCTGAGACGCAGCTAAGGTAAGCCTGACGTTTAGCCTGCCCGGGACCAGGCTAGTCGCACTGGCTAATTTACCATGGTTACCAAGCCACGCTAGCCCTAAGCCTCGTTTGTGGAACCCAACTCTCGCTAAAGTTAGCGCGGCTAACCCAAATAAGCCAGGCTTTGAGCTAAGCCAGCTTCGTGGAATACCCCCCTGGCTGACTTTCAACCCTGTGTTATTTGTCTAACATCAATCAATCATTATACTACTAAACATCCTTCAAATCAAACAAGTTTGATATCAATTAAGGGCTTGGATTTCACCCTGTCACGTGACCAAGTCACTAATTGTTATCCAAAAACATTAGCTTATAATCTAGCATTCCATACAACTCTCTGACTGGCCATCAGGTCAACAAACGCCCAAAAGTTAATGTCATGTTTTGACTGATTTAAAAGGACTGCTTTGTCTTGTTCAGATAAGTGACCCCCCAATGTAAAGATAAAATTGAAAGCTTTCCAATGAGGGCTTCCATGTTCAGATTGAATTTTGCTGTCATGATCTGCAGCATGTTGAGTTCTTTGTCATTTCCGCTGACCTGACTGACTTTCAACCCTGTGTTATTTGTCTAATGTCAATCAATCTTTATACTACTAAACATCCTTCAAATCAAACAAGTTTGATATCAATTAAGGGCTTGGATTTCACCCTGTCACGTGACCAAGTCACTAATTGTTATTCCAAAACATTAGCTTATAATCTAGCATTCAATACAACCGTCTGACTGGCCATCAGGTCAACAAACGCACAAAAGTTAATGTCATGTTTTGAAAGATTTAAAAGGACTGCTTTGTCTTGTTCAGATAAGTGACCCCTCAATGTAAAGATAAGATTGAAAGCTTTCCAATGAGGGCTTCCATGTTCAGATTGAATTTTGCTGTCATGATCTGCAGCCTGTTGAGCTCTGTATTTTTTTTCAGCTTTCCTGGCTGACTTTCAACCCTGTGTTATTTGTCTAATATCAATCAATCTTTCAACTACTAAACATCCTTCAAATCAAACAAGTTTGATATCAAATCAGAGCTTGGATTTCACCCTGTCACGTGACCAAGTCACTAATTGTTATCCAAAAACATTAGCTTTTAATCCTGCATTCCATACAACTCTCTGACTGGCCATCAGGTCAACAAACGCCCAAAAGTTAATGTCATGTTTTGACTGATTTAAAAGGACTGCTTTGTCTTGTTCGGATAAGTGACCCCTCAATGTAAAGATAAGATTGAAAGCTTTCCAATGAGGGCTTCCATGTTCAGATTGAATTTTGCTGTCATGATCTGCAGCCTGTTGAGTTCTGTGTCATTTCCGCTGACCTGACTGACTTTCAACCCTGTGTTATTTGTCTAATGTCAATCAATCTTTATACTACTAAACATCCTTCAAATCAAACAAGTTTGATATCAATGAAGGGCTTGGATTTCACCCTGTCATGTGACCAAGTCACTACATTTAATCCTGAAACATTAGTTTATAATCTAGCATTCCATACAACCCTCTTACTGGCCATCAGGTCAACAAACACACAAAAGTTGATGTCATGTTGTGACTGATTTAAAAGGACTGCTTTGTCTGAATTTAATCAGTGTCCCCTTATTGTAAAGATAAGATTTAAAGCTTTCCAATGAGGGCTTCCATGTTCAGATTTAATTTTGCTGTCATGATCTGCAGCCTGTTGAGTTTTGTGTCATATTAGCTGACCTGGCTGACTTTCAACCCTGTGTTATTTGTCTAATATCAATCAATCTTTATACTACTAAACATCCTTCAAATCAAACAAGTTTGATGTCGAATCAGAGCTCGGATTTCACCCTGTCACGTGACCAAGTCACTCATTGTTATCCTGAAACATTAGCTTATAATCTAGCATTCCATACAACCGTCTAACTGGCCATCAGGTCAACAAACGCACAAAAGTTAATGTCATGTTTTGAACGATTTAAAAGGACTGCTTTGTCTTGTTCAGATAAGTGACCCCTCAATGTGTAGATAAGATTGAAAGCTTTCCAATGAGGGCTTCCATGTTCAGATTGAATTTTGCTGTCATGATCTGCAGCCTGTTGAGTTCTTTGTCATTTTAGCTGACCTGGCTGACTTTCAACCCTGTGTTATTTGTCTAATATCAATCAATCTTTCAACTACTAAACATTCTTCAAATCAAACAAGTTTGATATCAATTACAAGCTTGGATTTCACCCTGTCACGTGACCAAGTCACTACATTTAATCCTGAAACATTAGCTTATAATCTAGCATTCCATACAACCGTCTGACTGGCCATCAGGTCAACAAACACACAAAAGTTCTTGTCATGTTTTGACTGATTTAAAAGGACTGCTTTGTCTTGTTCAGATAAGTGACCCCTCAATGTAAAGATAAGATTGAAAGCTTTCCAATGAGGGCTTCCATGTTCAGATTGAATTTTGCTGTCATGATCTGCAGCCTGTTGAGCTCTGTATTTTTTTCAGATTTCCTGGCTGACTTTCAACCCTGTGTTATTTGTCTAATATGAATCAATCTTTATACTACTAAACATCCTTCAAATCAAACAAGTTTGATATCATATCAGAGCTTGGATTTCACCCTGTCACGTGACCAAGTCACTCATTGTTATCCCAAAACATTAGCTTATAATCTAGCATTCCATACAACCGTCTGACTGGCCATCAGGTCAACAAACGCACAAAAGTTAATGTCATGTTTTGAACGATTTAAAAGGACTGCTTTGTCTTGTTCAGATAAGTGACCCCTCAATGTAAAGATAAGATTGAAAGCTTTCCAATGAGGGCTTCCATGTTCAGATTGAATTTTGCTGTCATGATCTGCAGCCTGTTGAGTTCTTTGTCATTTTAGCTGACCTGGCTGACTTTCAACCCTGTGTTATTTGTCTAACATCAATCAATCATTATACTACTAAACATCCTTCAAATCAAACAAGTTTGATATCAAATCAGAGCTTGGATTTCACCCTGTCACGTGACCAAGTCACTAATTGTTATCCAAAAACATTAGCTTTTAATCCTGCATTCCATACAACTCTCTGACTGGCCATCAGGTCAACAAACGCCCAAAAGTTAATGTCATGTTTTGAACGATTTAAAAGGACTGCTTTGTCTTGTTCAGATAAGTGACCCCTCAATGTGTAGATAAGATTGAAAGCTTTCCAATGAGGGCTTCCATGTTCAGATTGAATTTTGCTGTCATGATCTGCAGCCTGTTGAGCTCTGTATTTTTTTCAGATTTCCTGGCTGACTTTCAACCCTGTGTTATTTGTCTAATATCAATCAATCTTTATACTACTAAACATCCTTCAAATCAAACAAGTTTGATATCATATCAGAGCTTGGATTTCACCCTGTCACGTGACCAAGTCACTCATTGTTATCCCAAAACATTAGCTTATAATCTAGCATTCAATACAACCGTCTGACTGGCCATCAGGTCAACAAACGCACAAAAGTTAATGTCATGTTTTGAACGATTTAAAAGGACTGCTTTGTCTCGTTCAGATAAGTGACCCCTCAATGTGTAGATAAGATTGAAAGCTTTCCAATGAGGGCTTCCATGTTCAGATTGAATTTTGCTGTCAAGATCTGCAGCCTGTTGAGTTCTTTGTCATTTTAGCTGACCTGGCTGACTTTCAACCCTGTGTTATTTGTCTAATATCAATCAATCTTTCAACTACTAAACATCCTTCAAATCAAACAAGTTTGATATCAAATCAGAGCTTGGATTTCACCTTGTCACGTGACCAAGTCACTCATTGTTATCCAAAAACATTAGCTTATAATCTAGCATTCCATACAACCGTCTGACTGGCCATCAGGTCAACAAATGCACGATAGTAAATGTCATGTTGTGACTGATTTAAAAGGACTGCTTTGTCTTGTTCAGATAAGTGACCCCTCAATGTAAAGATAAGATTGAAAGCTTTCCAATGAGGGCTTCCATGTTCAGATTGAAGTTTGCTGTCATGATCTGCAGCCTGTTGAGCTCTTTGTCATTTTAGCTGACCTGGCTGACTTTCACCCCTGTGTTATTTGTCTAATATCAATCAATCTTTATACTACTTAACATCCTTCAAATCAAACAAGTTTGATATCAATTACAAGCTTGGTTTTTACCCTGTCACGTGACCAAGTCACTACATTTAATCCTGAAACATTAGCTCATAATCTAGCATTCCATACAACCCTCTGACTG